>NW_003303735.1:26771-33655 GCF_000142945.1 Phytophthora infestans T30-4 | reverse complement strand
AGATCGACGCCTACGGTATACCAAGCATTCGCGCCCTCCTGGAGACGACGGAGGCTCTGGTCCCTACCGCTAAGCCGGCCAATCGGCTGTCCATGGTGGCTCTGGCACGCGTTCGTCTCGACCTCCAATCGTTAGTGACGCCCAAGGACACGTGGGTAGGGTCGAAGAGTGACGAACCTTGGAGGACCCTCATCAGCGACGCTACCGTGAAGCAGAACCAGCTTACCGTCGCGACAGAGTTGAAGAATGGCACGTACCAACTTCCCGAAGTCCGTGGTCCGACCAAGACGGAGGTCAAGCGTGCCGAATGGTCCGATCTCGAAGAGGAGGACGAAGACGAGACTAAAGCCGCCGATCCTGCCGCTGCTGTCGAGACCTCCACTGTTACCGACTCTAAGGAAGTCAAAGCCGACGCTGACGACGGAGAAGATGGAGACGAAGCGGTTGAGGACGACGAAGAGGCCGAGGAGGACGAGGACGAAGAGGACGAAGACAACAAGGCGGAGGCTGACGACGAAGGAGATAACGAGAAAGCTGTTCCCGAGAAAGCTCCAGCCGCCAAAGAGAAAGCCACCAAAAAGTAGTCTTCCAGCTAACGCGAGTAGTAGTCGTCCGACTATCAGTTCATTGCCTCAAAATAATTTTGCGTCCCTAAACTTCTTATAGTTCCACAATCTTTCACAAATCACCATCGTTACATCAATGTTAGACGCGCCGTTCCAAATTATTCGTTCCAACCTTGTCTCGTTCCAGACAATCTCGTCTCGTAACAACTCTTCCAAATTGGAACCCAAAGTATCCATGCTCATCTCGTTCTCATATGTAAAATGCAGCAATACAACCCAGTATCTTGAGATTCTCTCGTTCTCAAATACCGATTAGAGTGAAGTCATCACACTCCACTCGTTCCAACCGGTCAAGTGACCAGCTAGAACAACACATCCGCGTCGTCCACGTCAGCGTTGGCTTCGACCAACCTGGCGCTCCGACGTAACTCCGGCAAACCCTTCTTCTTACGATCTGCATCTTCAAAGGCAGTGATTAACGTTCCGAACTCCGGAGCTAGAGCAGCTCGTGACAGCCAAAACGTCTCGTAGGTAGCTGTCAGTACCAGGTACTGAAGCTCGCCCTTTTCCATTTTCTTCGCAAGAATATCCACAATAGGCGACGAGACACCAGCAAAAGCAGTCTCTTCATCTCCAATAGACAAACGTTCCACAAAACTCGATGGAGGTAGATCATCCTCCTGCAATGGTCCTGGCTCCGTACGCATGTCGCTTCCAGTCACGTTCTCTGTTGTCACGTTCTCATCAGTCACGTTCTCGGTAGTCACGTTCTCATCAGTCACGTTCTCGGTAGTCACGTTCTCGGTCGAACCTTCAGGAATATCATCAGCGAACGGTCGACTCCAACGACCACGGAAGCGCTTCAACCGATTCACATTCACCGTAACAACCTTGTCAGGATGTCTGGGTATCGCAATCTTGTAGGCGTTCTCCCCGACTTGGCCGACAATACGGTACGGACCGTGCCAAGAGAACGCCAACTTCTTCGTCTTGTTTTCACCGACTTTCGCTCTGAAATACTGATAGACCCAAACGGGATCCCCCACTTCATATGTGACCTTGACTTGCTTACCCAAACGCTGCTCGTGCCGATCTTGAGCCTTTAGTAGCTGTCGTTGCACTAGACGCCTTGAGTCACGTAACGACAAGTACAACTTCATCCTGTACGCAGCAACCTCGTTGCTTTTCCAGTCTTTTTCAGTGTTGAGAAAGGCTAAGTCGATAGGTAGAACCGGGTCACGACCATATAAACTGAAGAAAGGAGTGTCTCCCAGACCCTCGTGATACGCAGTCCGGTATGCCAACAAGACCCGAGGCAAATAAATGTCCCAATCGGTATGGGTCTCATTCACAAACATCTTAAGCATCCCCAACAATGTTCCGTTAAATCGCTCCACTAGTCCTTGAGTTTGAGGATGATAGGCCGCTCCAAACAACTTCTTGATCCCTAGTGTCTGATATAGAGATCGTGCCAAATCAGACGTGAAGTTCGTTCCTCGGTCACTAAGCAATCGTTCTGGAACGCCATGTCTGCAAATTACACCCTCGATCATAGCATCGACGAAAGAGATCGTGTCCAGTGACGCAACCGCGAAAGCTTCAGCCCATCTCGTGAAGTAGTCCACAAACACCAAGATATACTTATTTCCACGCGGTGTGACAACCAGTGGACCAACAGCGTCCACTACTAGCAACGAGAACGGTCCCGATAGTTCCTGGACAGGCATTCTTTGCATTGGACCAGCCCGCCAAGCCCTTCGACCTTTACCACCACTGCAAATAAAACACTCCTTCACGTATTCAACCACGTCCTTTCGCCAACCGTGCCAGTAAGCATGGCGTCTCACCTTATCCAACTTTTTAGTCTTTCCCAAATGAGCCGAGAAAATATCAGCGTGACAATAGTGCAAAACGGTCTCGATAAACGGTAATGGAACGACCGGAACGGTCACGGTCCGAGCAGGACCGGCACGATCCCCCAAATGCACACGGCGCATGAGGACCTCGTTCTTCATCAAATGATGCGGAGACATCTTCAGGACTGTCACTCTTAGTTGCGGATCCAAAGCAAGAGCACCGTCTTTCAGGACCGCCTTCATAGCACGCATCCACGGTACTCGTTCCTGTTCCTCCATGAACTTACCATAGTCCAACCCAAAGACATCGACAGCAGACGGTAGTGTAGATGGAGCACCCGCTTGCAGTTCTTCTTCCTGCTCTTCCTGGGTGAGTTCCCCACTAGAGACAACACCGTCTGTTGTCTCCCCGACTGGAACTGAACCGTCCGTCTCGTTCCAGTTCTCGGTCTGCTCCACAAGGATCGTTCCATTCTTGTCCGGAGGATCGTTCCGATCCTCGTTCAAGAGCTCCTTCATCGAAATGGCACTACTAATCCCCTTGTCAGGACGATGATGAAGTCTCGATAGTCCATCCGCATGACCCATTGACGTCCCAGGTTTGTGATACACTTTAAACCTCAGCTGCGATAGTTCCGCGGCCCATCGTGCCAATTTAGCATCGGACGTCCTCGTGCTGTCACTAAAGATCCACGTGAGGGCTTGATGATCCGTAAACAAGTCGAATTCACCGTGATCAAGATAACACTTGAGCTTCCGAGTTGCCCATTCAATTCCCCAGCATTCGATTTCCGTCGTTCCACTAGTCTTGTTGACCCAGTTCCGCTGTGAACCTACCAACATCTTGCTAGCGTAAGCCACCGCTCGGTCACGTTTGTCAACTTCTTGCATCAGGCAAGCACCCACGGCCAAATGAGACGAATCAACGTAGAGCTTAAACCGTTTCTTGAAGTTAGGATATACCAGTATCGGAGGCTTCACCAAGGCCCGTTTCAGTTGACGGAACGCCACTTCACAATCATCGTTCCATTTGAAGTCAACTTCCTTCTGCTTCAGTCGTTCCAAAGGAGCGGCAATAGCAGCGAACCCAGGTATGTACCGTCTGAAGTAACTGGTTAGTCCAAGGAAGGCACGGACCGTATGAAGATCATGGGGTCTCTCGATGTTCATCACAGCCTTTGCCTTTTCCGGGTTCGGCAAGATTCCGGTAGGTGTCACGATGTGACCCAAGAACGCTACTTGGTCACGTCCCCAGTGACACTTCTTCATCTTCAGCTTAAACCCAGCCTCACGGAATCGTTCCAAAACCTGTCTCACCCGGATTAGATGAGTAGGAAAGTCATCACTAAACACCACGCAATCATCCAAGTAAACAAGGCACGTCCTCCACTTCAGATCGACCAGCACGTTCTCCATTAGACGTTCGAAAGCAGGAACGGCGTTACACAACCCAAAAGGCATAACAAGCCATTCGTAGAGTCCAAATTTACTCGTGAAAGCAGTCTTGTCGATACTGTCACGTTCCATTGGAACGTTCCAATATCCTGACGCGATGTCCATAGTAGAGAATAGCTTAGCGTCCCCAAGGACATCCAAAATGTCGTCAATTAAAGGCATAGGGTAGCTATCCTTTATCGTGACAGCATTCAACTTCCGGTAATCGATGCAGAAACGGATTCCGCCGTCCGGTTTCCGAATCATTAGCACGGGACTAGCCCATGGGCTATTCGACGGTCGAATCAAGCCAAGTTCCAGGTATTCTTGAATCTCGGCCTCCATGACATCTCCTTCAGCCTTCGAGACTCGATACGGAGGTTGCTTTATGGGCGTACTCGTTCCAGTATCGATGCTGAACTTCAGAAGGTCCGTTCGTCCCGGTTTCTTAGACGTCTCGACGAATAAATCCTTCATATCCTTCAACATTTCCACGAAAAGTCTCCTTTGTTCAGCTCCAAGTGACGAATCATGGAAGTCCACTTTGAAATCATCGTCCTCATCGTTCTGCATAGCGGCAGCCATCTCTGCTTCGACGGTTCCTTCTTCAGTATTCTCGTTCCTTTCGGTAGCACTTATCACGGCACTAACTTCATCCGTCGTTCCACTTTGAACATTTACACCAAAAGCCGATTTTGGAACGAGGGTCACCGCAGCCACATACGCACCCGATGGGATTTCAACTTCTTCGGTAGACGCATTGCAGACTTCCACTAAGACAGTTCCATTCATCACCGTACACAAGGTTCTGGCAACTCGTAAGTTCTCGTCCGTTCCAGGAACGCCTTCGACCAAAACTGTGGAACGATCTTTCATCGTTCCCTGAACTTTAGACTTGACTAGAGCTAAATGACCCGGCTTCAATTGCACAGTCGAGGTCACCGTGGCGGCATAAGTCTCTTCTACTCTCGTGACGCCCAGCGGGATTACATCTCCAGCTCCCTTCAGAGTCATCGATTGATCCTCGAGATCGATAACGGCACGGAACGAGCGTAACGAGTCCGTTCCCAAAATGGCATCTACGAACAAGTGGTCGACCACTACGAACGGAAGCGTCATTTCTATCGTTCCAAGTGTCACAGGAAGGTGAATCACACCGCGTATGCGGATCGCATGCCCCGAAACACTATCCAAGCTTCCGCTATAGGGTTTGAGAGGTTCCGACGCCCTGCCGAGTCGTACCAGCACGCGCTGATTCATGAGACTCGCAATGGCCCCAGTATCCGCTAACATTTCCGACGGACAACAATCGATGTAGCCACCGGTCACAGCCTTCACGCCTCCAACACTGCAGATGACACGTTTCCCGGCCGGCACGACATCCGCTTCATCTTGAGGAGCGTCACCTTCACTCACAGCTCGCAGTCCAGGCGATCTCTGTGGCTTCGGAGCTCTTCGCGCATTGATCGAATAGACGTCCGGCAGTTCTCCGGCTATTTTCAGCCTCTCATCTTCCGACGATTCGATTGGAAGCTCAAACGTCACCTTTATCTGTCGTTCTAGAGCAACGGCTGTTGCGATGGGTCCTTCTATTTTAGAAGCCCTTTCTTCCCTGTCGCGTATCCTGTCACGTATAGATGAGGCTTCGTTCCAGAAATATTCTCGTCCCCAATCCATCGTCCGATGTTGAAGCGAGCGACTCATCGTTCCCCCAATGCTTTCCAAGTAGTCATGAAGATAATGGACGTCCAAGATGTCCCTGTTAGACTTGTCACGAAACGGAGGAACTTCACTCTTCGCGTCGTTACGTCCCATCGAACCAGTTTCTTTCACGGGACAATATTTCTCCTCGTTCCACTCCTGCTTGAGAAGCTCGTACACCCACTTGCGAATTTCGGAACGCCACCTAAATGGCAGCGGCGTTCCCACAGAGTGTTCAGCAGCCTTAACCTTAGTTCTCTCTAGGTCGACGCACACGTTCTGCACGAACTCGCGCTCTTCATCTTCTTCCTCCGACTTCACCTCTTCGCTCTCACTTTTCGTCACGGAACTTACAGGCAAAGTCGGTTTCTTCGTTCCATCGACTTCCTTGAAGTCCCTATTGGCACGCTTCGCCTCCGACGAATTCTTCAGCGTATTCTCGTACCAATCCAACCAGTATTCGGGCGTCCTCATCTCTCCTGAAGAGACTTCCTTCGTGCGTTCCAGCACTTCTTCCGATATTCCTAGCTGTACACTCATTTTCGCAAGTGACGGCTTCTCCTGTTTCTCAGCGTTCCGTTTCACTCGTGACAGAATCTTCTCGTCGTCCAAGGGAAACAGTCGCTCTTCCAATTCCTTGTCGTACTCCTCGGGTTCACTCTCCACTACCGGATCGTCACCGCGTTCGAGCATATCCAGCTCCTCGTCGGTAAACAAACGATCATATTGACTTGTAGAGTCCATCTCCTTAGTACGTTCCGAATCATTATCAGCTGTGGGAACGCCCGCCTCTTCCTGGGTTGCGTTCACCAATCCGATTACAGCTGCAAACTGATTTGCCCTGACGCTAACCGCGTCCTCCGTGTCCGATTCGAGTGCCTGTTCATACCGCGTAGAACTGTTGGACGGCACTTCAGCCTCCGTTCTCCTATTGCACTCCTCCTTGGTCTTCGACGCATCCTCGGAACGTTCCGTTGTCCCTTGATCGACGTCCTGTAACCAATTGGAACGATCCTTCGTTCCACTTTCCCAATCCAGCGTTACGGTGGAGCTTTCCGTTGCTCCTCCCGCGCACACAGTTCCACTTTCAGGTCTCTCCTTAGAAACCTCTACCTTCTCATTTTGCCTTGAATCAGTCCGTTCCGTTGGACTGATCGTTCCAATCCCAATATCCGCATTTTTGGTCGTCACGCTCGCAACGGGAACGTCACGAGCGCTTACTCCTCTAGTCACACCAGCCCCAGGAGCCCTCTCAAGTTCACCAGTTCCACTTAATCGTGAACCTTCATCTCCCTTTGTGTCGCCAACCTGGCAAGAGGAAAGAGCG
>NW_003303735.1:23705-25776 GCF_000142945.1 Phytophthora infestans T30-4 | reverse complement strand
AGCGCCAGAACGCAGCAGCACGCTCACTCGTGGCCGTGTCCGAATAAAATGGAACGATCACTTTGACAGCGTTCCTCAATTCGTTCGGGATTCCAACAACAGGAACGTGACCTCGGGAGTAGTCTCGTGACTCGCGTTCTGCGTAACGATCAGCGGGTTTATTTGGATGAGAAGTCGCAGTCCTCGGATAGCGTTCCGGATTGAGCCCAACGTTCCCATGAAGACCCAGATTCTCACTGTAATTCGGGAACGATCTCACATTCGCTGGCTTCGTTCCCCAATTCGGAACTCCCTCCGACCTCATTTCTGCAGACACAGAAGGTGTAGTCACAGGCGTAGGTGGGTACATAGGAGGCATCTCAATCGGATCCCAACCAGGCGGCAACATCGGAGCAAACGGATTTCGGAACGAGTTGGTTCGGGACGTTCCATACGTTCCTCCCCCATCGTTCGTTCTAGGCGTAGGAGCGGACACGTTATCGTACGCGTAGACAGAAGACATAGGTCTGCTCGTCCTAGGCGCAGTGGGTGACTGGTACACAGCCCTACCACCTCCAGGACTACGCATTTCACTCCTCGGCGACTCTAGCAGTCGATCCATCTCGGCGCTCGAGTACACCGGCGGCGTATTCGCCATTCTTGGTTCTTGATCCGCCAGCGGAATGCGTGGCGTTCCCACTGACCCACTCGACACCGCAATCTGTTGCATCGCCTGACCGATGGTGTTGACTATCAAAGCTTGTAGTGCCGGGTCTACAGTGGTCGTTCCACCACTCACAGACTTCGTTCCGTCACTAGCGGAAGCCGTTCCAGCACTAGTAGGAGTCGTTCCACGACTAGCAGGCGCCGTTCCGTAGCTTGCAGACGTCGTCCCACGACTTGCCGTAGGAGTATAAGCTCGCGAAGTCGCCCTCGGCACACCGTAACGTTCCACGTCGCTCTGCTGCTCAGCGCGAGAATTAGCCGTACTCCGAACGCTCGACCATGACGCAGGAGCGTCGTTCCCATATCCTCTACGAGGATCCTCCCCACGCGAATACTCAGTCGACGCGGCAGGGGTCGCCTCGCGACTCGTTTCTTCCACGGGATCCAGAGACGGTCGTGACTGATCCAGCGAGAGCGATACCCCTCGTCTCGTTCCAGAACTCGTCGTGTCGGTCTCACGCGTCTCCCTAGCCCGGGCCTGCTCCTCTCTAGGAGTTGGTCGATCAGCTAGAGTCCTAAAGAACTCTTGAAAGCTAGCCCTGCCCTGAGGCGTTCCCAGCATCGTCACGAACATCCTTCGATTCTCCTCAGCTCGAGGTGACGTGCCAAACAGGCCCTCGTCTTCATCCAGGTCGACTCGTTCTTGCAGCTAGACATTTTAGCAGTGGTGAGAATGGCTTCGCTCCTGCGACCCGGTAGCTGGATCACGTACACGTTCACAGCGCGTGGATACGACACGCACGACATCCCCAGCGCCCGCTTCAAAGTCATCCTGAAGCAGATAAGCCATGCTGCTGCGAGGAGGGAGCGGAACGTAGAGCTTTCGCTCGCGCCTCAACTCGCGCATTCGTCGCTGCAGTGATGGCGATGGTGCGACCGACGTGCTGAACGGCTTCAGGTTCATGCCTTCAGCTCGACAGCAGGCGCTCAGCTGCATAAGGAGGCTGCCCATTTTCAGATGTGCATGCAGCGTGTACACGCGCTTGAGGGTGCGGTTAAACTGTTCGACGGGGTTGTTCGTCGTAGCAAACCCCCATGGCGTATGGAACATTTGCCACCTCGTGAATCTTCCAGTAAGCCATTGCCGCACAAAGTAGGATCGAAATGCCTCCAGGTCTCGCGAAGGAGGCAACTTTTTTCCTGTTAAGTATACATAAAAAATTTAATTCGGCGTTTTAGCGCACGAGGAACAAAAGTCTCCATACAAGCTACCCTCGGTTTCTAATGACTTTTTGAGTTAGGGAAGCGTGGATCTTCTTTTTTTCTTGTTTCCAGGACTTCACATGAACTTCCAACTCAACTCGAATTGTCATCCCGGGCCCACCACGCATCGAAACGACACTTTTCTCGGAACTGGCGAATAAAA
>NW_003303735.1:18686-22318 GCF_000142945.1 Phytophthora infestans T30-4 | reverse complement strand
AAGTTGCACTTGCACATACAAAAAGAAAGTCGAATGCGCCAACGACCATCACTCTTGTGAGCGTTGATGTTTTACCTTCTTTCTTCACATAGTTCGTTGGCTACAAGAACGTCCTGCTCCTCTGCTTCGACATCCATATCGTCACTACTGTCGCGTGTGTCTTCCACTTGGTAGATCGGTGTGGGCTTGCGATAGTCGAGATCCGCGCCGCGCACTCATCGATCGCCGCTGTCACCTCGGATGCGGAATTGAGTCCAAAGGCAAAAAGGAAAATCTTCCTCTAAGAAAACAGCGTCAAATTATCCGAATGCTCTTATATAGGGTGTATAAGTCAAAAGACAACTTCAACCACTCGCCAGTCGTTCACTCATTCATCAAACTACCTCCAAGATGTGGCATCTAAGCTGGCTTCCGTTGTTTCTCGGGGGTTGCGCAGCTTCTTACAATGTGAGTGGTGACGTAGGGTTCGTCACGGGGGGATTGTTCTCCATGTGTCGATCGCTTCTAAGAGTAGGAGCCATTTAAATGTAAATACACTTAAATGTCAACTTTAGGAAACTAATCAGGAAGTAACGTAAACACGTAAGTGCCGGGCAAAAGGCCGCGACAGGACTGCGGTGTCTGGCGAGGCTGCTCTTCTCTGCTGCTCTCTGATGAGCGGCAGGCGTCAAAACGCAAAGTGTTGAGCAGCCTCCGCCAGAACACCGCTGTACCGCAAAAGTAGATTAGTATACAAATAGCAAATAAGTCAATACTAAACTCTAGATAAATGCACTCTCGTTTGAGTACACCATCTTGGCAGCGCACAGCCAACGATGTCCTTGTGCATACAGTCCTTGGTATAGTCCTTCGCCATTGCACGCATGTGTACTCAGTGTAGCCGGTTGTAGTGCAGCCGCAAGCTGCACTGCCAGGCGCATGAGTGTCCTTGGGATGTGTCTTTGCAGACACTGGCAGTGGACGGTGGCTCGTAGATGGGGGCACCGGACACTGGCAGACTGCAATGCACTGGCGCTCGACACGCAGGTAAGTTTTATAGCTCACACTCCCACTTGATCTCGGCGACGCACTTGGAAGTCGACGCGATCACACATGCGCATCCTAGTTGCCGCCATAGTCCTAGTAGTAGCGTAGTCGCAGCTCAAAGACAATAGCAGTCCACTCAGTAACAGCACTCCCACTCGATCGCCCTCGTCTTCATCAATGTCGCTCAGGTACAGCCTCCGCATCAACAGCAGTAGTCAACGCAGTAGCAGTAGTCGTAGTTGTAGCCATGTCCTCGGATACGTTGTCGTCGCTCGACACAATAGGTAAGACTTTCATAGCCTTGCGAAAGTGTGTGAACTTCACCACTGCAAGTGCCTTTGTCATTATATCGGCCACCATATCATCAGTTCCGATGTGTTGGGTTGTAAGTTGCTTCAACTCCACATGGCGTCTGATCATGTGGTACTTGTTATCGATATGTTTCGATTTCGAATGTTTGCCAGGTTTCGCAGTTAAGGCAATGGCTCCTTGATTGTCTCCCAGTAGTTGAGGTACTGGATGCTTCCAGCTCAACTCCTTGCATAGGCCAGCAAGCCACAACAAGTCCTTGGCCGCCTCTGCCATTGCTACGTACTCAGCTTCACAGGCACTGAGCGCGTTGATCTCTTGCTTGTGAGCAGAGGCGTAAAGAGAAGATCTTTGTCCCTCCCAACAAATGGAATGTACCCCCTGAAAATTCCCGTCGAAACCCAAGGGTTCGTTCGCCATAAATCAGCATCAGAGTAGCCACTAACTTGCACATCAGTCTGTAGTTTCACATTCATCACTAGTCCGTAGTCACATGTAGCCTTCAGGTAACGCAGCACCTCTTGGCTTGTGCGAAATGCATATGATCATAGCTCGCAAGATACTTGCCCAGGTGTCGGGTAGCATGAGCTATGTCAGGTCTCGATGCACTAACGAGGTACTGGACAGCACCCACCAGTTCTCTGTAGGGAAGATACTCCTTCGAAGCAGGCACGTCTGTCTTCGAGGGCGTTGTAGCTTCTGGTGTAGCGCAGCCCATTACAGCTCTCCATATGAAAACGCTTCAGCACCTCCAGTACGTACTGCTTCTGGCAGTACACTATTTGCCGGCGCGGCCGGTCAATCAGGATCTTGACGCCTAAGAGATATTTGACTGTGCCCATCGTCGTGAGCTCGAATGTCTCTTGCAGTGAGGCAGCGATCGCGGCACACAGGTCACGTGATCCCATCAGCAGTAGATCGTCCACGTAAACAGTCAGTAGCAACTTGCCTTCACCATCTTTCCAATGCATATAGGCCATAGTCAGCGTCCGTCCTAATAAAGCCCATCGCAACAAGCTTCGCATGAAGCGTGCGATTCCAAACGTTCGGTGCTTGCTTCAGTCCGTACAGGCTCTTCAACAATCTGCAAATGGATCCAGGTCCATCCACCTGGAAGCCAGGAGGCTGCTCCATGAAGATAGTCTCGTCCAAGTCTCCATACAGAAAAGCCGTCTTCACGTCAAATTTCAGCATCTCCCAACCGCTTTGTACAGCGTAGTTGATAGCCGCACGTATGGTTTCGAACCGGATCACAGGTGCATAGGTCTCAGAGTAGTTAATCCCAAGTTATTGTTTGAATCCATGGATCCCTAGTCGCGCTTTGAATCGTTTGATTCGTCCACACTCATCTCGCTTCACAGCAAAGACCCACCTACACGTTATCACCTTCACTTTCTTGGCATCTTTGCGGTACAAGTTTCCAGGTCTTGTGACCTCTCAACGATTGAAGTTCCACCAGCATTGCAGCTCTCCACTGCTGCAAGTACTTGCTTGCACGTGCTTGTTTGTACGTCGTCGAATTCTTCACATCCGTAGTCATAGCCTGCCCTAGGCCTACCACGTAATCGACATTCGAACGTTCGCCTTCTGCTTCCTTCTTGGTCGCTTTAGGCAGGGCTCCCTTGATGGAGGTTGAGTATCGAAGCCACTTGTCTCCTTCTCCACCATTGCAGGGTTCTTCTTTGTTCTGCGTCTCTTGCGCTTCCTCGCTTCCTCGCTTCCGAACCTTCCTTGGCTTCTTCAGCAGGATCCTGCAGCACGGCTGGTGCTGCAACACCAGCAGTCTCCACACTGTCCTTGCTCACAGGTGCGTCAACGATTGCACTCGAGCTTAACTCAGTTTCTGCAGGTTCGTCAGCAAGTGGTACCGCCTCAAGTGGCTTCTCCGCACTAGAGATGCCGTCACTCCAACCTGGAAGGTACGTCTCCATGTTGGTCTTGATGCGCGCCACAGGTACAGTCTCGAGTAGCGTATGATCACCATCAAAGAATGCGTTCTCTAATAGATGCTTCATATAGATGCCATCAGTCGTGAACTCTTCATGAAACTTAGCCTAGGGTCGATGCGCTGTAACCCAGTGATAAACACATTCTTTGTGTAAACGCCCCCAGTCTTCTTTTTTGTCTGAACACAGGTAGAACTCGCTCAGCGGCTTGGGAAAATCCAACTCAGAAAATATAAGGATTCGCAAAAGATTCGGGAAGTAATAAATAGGGAAGAACACGCAAGCGTTATAACGCTGCAAGATGCAAACAGCTCCATCGCCAACCACGCATGCATCCCAGCTGGTGTGTGA
>NW_003303735.1:11352-15290 GCF_000142945.1 Phytophthora infestans T30-4 | reverse complement strand
CGCCCCGCCGTGAACACACCAGATTTTTCAGTGTCCCACCCACTTTAATCTATTCTGGCAGCTCACAGGTTTCCCCGGGCTGGATCCAGGTGGTGGTATCCAGCCCTTATGATCCTCATCTTCGCTCCATAAACGGCCGCCGTCCGCTGAGCTGGATCCGCATCTCATCAAGGAAAACTAAGTGTCTCATCAGCCAGATCCAACCTCACTCCCGACTGGTACCATGAAATCCATCCCGAGGATGGCGTATTGACCAGCGAGATCTCCAACCCAAATATCGAACCAGTACACCAAACAACCTGCCAGCGTGATCTTGATCCGCGTTCTCCCATTCGTACGGTACACGCCTTCACCAATCCCAACACAATCTTGGATCCAACTCCCATCCACTTGGCACCCAACCTTACGAGCAAAGGCGGTATCTAATATAGACACCTCGGCACCACTATCTAGGAGTAGGATTGCTTTTTCATTGTTGATCTTCACCCCTACCTTGGCTTGTCTGAACCACTTTCCTGGGGCATGGTACTTCCAGTATCCACGGGACTCCCCCGTTAGCAGATCCATGGATCCAACATCCTCAGATCTACAGGATCCAGTGACCAGACAGACCTTAGGTGGATCTGCAGTGACCTCGCCCTTGGTAGGCCGAAACCATCGACCATGTTGGCGTTTCTCCCAATAACCACGCGCCTCTCCCCTTTGTAGATCCAGGGTTGAAGAGACTTCGGATCTGGAAAACTCATCCACTTGGCGCAAACTAGAGATCTTGGCAACTGACACTTCATGTAGATCACGTGTATTATCGACTGGATCTAGGATCCTGCTACCTGGATCTAGCGATGTCTTGTTCACAAATGCATAAATGCAATACCTAGAACGCTCGGCTCGTACCGGATTCAAACCCGGCGAGCTCCTAGTTTAACATCTTCTCGGCCACTTCTGGCAACATCCCCCGGTGCTTGGCTGGATCAAACCATTGGCGGATCTGGTTGTAGAATTCTTCCATCGGGCACTTGCCGACGTCGTGAATCTCGCCACACCCGCGACACACGTAGAAGCAATGACCCCCGGGATGACCTTTCTTGCCACACTTCTCACAGACCAGATGTTTCCAGCATCCAGATTCAGTGTGCTTCCGGGATCCGCACTGCGAACACCTGACTTGTGCTGCCCCGTCCATGAGATCTCGGGATCTGTACATCCCACGGTCCCCGGGTACGGTATCCCCCGGTCGAGAGCTGTCTCCGGTCTTCGCCGTTCGATCGTTGGACGCAGTGAGACAGACTCGACGGTAATCTTCAGGGTCCGTCGGATCCTGACTCAGTTCCTGAGTCGAGCGCCGTGACTTGGTGGACACGTCGAGCTGGGGCCGTAGGCGTCGGAGCCTTTTGGCGATACTTGCCGGATCCGACCGCCTTCTTCTTCTGGCGGTGTTTCGCGCGATCCACCGCCCGCAGCACTTCCTCAAGCTCGTCTGCGTCGGGAGGTCGTAACAGGGTCAGCCTGTCGGCCAGATCCACGTCTCCCAATGTCTCGATGAAATGATCCACGTGTTCCCGCAGTACCTTGGATCCCCCATCCTTGATCTTCAACTTGGCCCGTAGACCGGCCACATTTAGTCGATGTAGGTATTCTAGCGGGGATTCATCCGATCTGCGGCGAGCGTGGTAGTATTGTAACGGCAACACGTTAGCTGATGCTATGAGTGAAAGCAAATGCGACGGGGCAGAATTAGTGCGGCTGGTCGACAAATAGGTTGTCGCTGTCAACAACGTTCAGATACGTCTGATGTCAAGTTCGAAGACTTCGATATCTCTGAACTGTTTGTTGCTCTCGACATGGTCTCCCTGATTGTATCCTGGGCATGTCCGGCGCAAGAAGCTCGAGTCCTCGATTGAAGGGTGAGGCAAGGTTATTGATACCAGCCGCTCTGCGATGTCCGACAGATCGTTGGAAAGTCATATTTTTACCTGGTCAGGACCGGGGCACCCGCAAAGGCTACCAGGGTACCGAAGTATCCGGCAGACACTTGGGGGTCCGTATTTGACGACTTTGCAAATGTTTCGGTGGTAGTGGCGCGAGGGTTCGCTGGCAAAGGGGGCAGCTTAGGTCCAGAAGCTCGTAGCATAGCTCAGTAGTCAGCTGCAGCTGTCATGGTCGCTGGATATAGCGTGCCCAAGGTGCATGACACAGTTCCACACACGGTCGCCCAGGCCTTAATCGAAGAGGAGGTAGTCGGATACGTCTCTTGTTTGGGTAACACAGTGCCACACGAGGTCGCTTAAACCAAATCCGAAGAGGGAGACGCGGGATGCGCTTCCAGAGTGGGCAACCCAGTACCACACGAGGCCTCGGGTACCTCGGATGTCGACACCACTTCATTTCCAGGCGTGGGTAGCAAGGTTCAGCATCATGGTCGCCGTCAATGACGACGCCGCAGCCGCCAAAAGTCGGATCTGAACCTCGTTCAGATCGACGTTACTTCAAGCAACCCGGCGTCCAGGGCCCGAGCTCCGTCGACGCGGTCAGTGGGAGAGTGCTATCACATCTTCGATTACGAGACCGGTTTATCCGTCAAGGCATCCGGTGTCTACTTCGAATCGTTGCCAGAGGCCGCAGCGATACGAAATTTCCAGAAAATGGCGGCCGAGTATTTCCCGGTCAATAACAAGGCTGGGAAGATTGCCACGATGATGATCTAAAAATTAGCGGCGACTAGGGAAGCGTCGAATGCCTCTTCTGACTTGGACAAGGCCGTTCTAGAAGGGTTAAGCTAGCAGCGTCAAGTGCACTTGGGATCCGATATCCCTAAAAAAAACGATCCGGTGTATATTTTAGTGACGGATTATGCGGACGTGGTGAACAAACACCCACCGACCCAGCTCCCACATGATCGAGGCGTACGGCACGAGATCGATCTTGTGCCTGGCACAAGTACCGTGTCACGAGACAATGGCAACTTCTACGTAAGCTGTGCGAGGTTATCGATGCCTTCTTCGCTATGAAAGCGAAGGAAGCCATGGTGCGGGAGTCAAGGCCCCCGCAGTCGACGCCAGCTTTCTGCGTTCGAAATCCGAACGGGAAGCGAGTCTAGCTCACGGTTAAAACAAGCTGGACAACGCGACGTCGCCGGCCAAGACACTATTCCCACGAAAGGATGTGTTGTTGACCAACATGACCGGAAGCGTACTGCACAGTGCGCTAGATTTGGTAGATGGATACTACTAGATCCTGATGCGCGAGAGTATATACCCGCTCACCACGGTAAGCACTCCAAGCGACATGCTATATGGAGAGATTCGTATAGCCGCAGAGCTTGATATACGCCCCGATATATATATCCGCCTGTATATATATATGTATATATATATGTATGTATATATATATATGTATATCTATATCTATATATATCTATATATAGATATATATATATATATATATATGTATATATATATATATATATATATATATATATATATATATATATATATATATATATATATATATATATATATATATATATATATACGCGCATATATATATATATATATATATATACTATATATATATATATATATATATATCTATATATATGATATATATACGATATATACTATATATATATATATATATATATATATATATATATCATATATATATATATATATATATATATATATATCTAGAGATGTATATCTATATCTAGGGATATATATATCTATATATATATAGGGGGATGGATGTCGGTATCTATACGTGCAGATATGTATCCATGGATAGCTCGCTCTTCGTCTCCGTCCATACACATACGAAGATCCCTTCGGAGGGCTGACTTAGCGTCCACGCAGCGATATATGCACCAGTATCTCTCAACATCGAGCGGTCAACAAATCGACAAATATGGTAAGCCAGACCTCGGCGAAAGTGGGGGGCAC
>NW_003303735.1:7128-11252 GCF_000142945.1 Phytophthora infestans T30-4 | reverse complement strand
TGTAGAGAGATTACCGACCGCTAAGACTCTACACTAGCCGTGACGACCTCTTCGACGGTCCCGCCGCTACATCTTCTTCTGCGTCGAGGAATATCTGGGCTGGATCCGACTCCGATTTCGTGCCGTCTCCTGAAGTCGCCGTGGCATCGGATACTGCGGTTGTGCGTCCAGTGAAGCGTCGGAAGGTTGCGGCGAAAGGGAAAGTGGCCAAGGTGAAGGCCATTAAACCTCCTCTGGATGGTAACCTACGTAGTGTGCTGCCTCCTTCCCCGGCCTCTCCTGTTTCTGACTTAGGGGTCCCGCTTTCATTGACACACTCAAGGAAGGTTGGTACTACTGATTCTGTCTGGGACCTAATTCATGTATTGGATAAACCCTACAGAAAGCGAAATCCGTGGAAGCCTTCCACCCAAGTGTACCGCAACATTTGTCTGCTGTGCTGTGAGGAGATTAAGGCACGGAAGAATACCACGCCCTACAGCTGGGAGGATGCCTTACGCAGCACGAAGAATACGAGCAACGCCAAGGAGTATATCAAGTCGAGACATGCGGACCATCCTTTGGCGATTTTAGCAGAACAGACAACAGCTCAAAAGGCGAAAGACGATGTCATGAGTGCGGAAGATGACACCCGAGTCGTTTTAGACTTGACTTGTGGTGGTGAGAATGATGCTACTACTTCTGCGCCTATTACTACTGGTTCGTCTGCGGGGAATAAGTCTTTGGCGAAACGTTTCTTCAAGGCGGATGAGAAGACGCTACACGTGCTGATTTCGAAGTGGCTAATTACGCAAGGAATTCCTTTTCCGGCATGCAGGTCAGGCCCCTTCGAGGAGATGATGCGTGCGGCAACAGGCAATCCAACATTCCCTATGCTCAGTCGTGACAGGCACGACCGTTTGCTTCAAGGACAGTTCCAACTATTTTGCGATCTTGTCGGAGACCTCCTCACTTCTGAATTCGAAAAGGCGTGTCATCTTCAGTACCTGAATCTGATACATGACATCTGGACTAGCTGTGGAAAAGACAGTATCGTTGGTGCGTCCGTGGCATTTATTGATACATCGTGGAGATTTCGGTTCATCGCAATGCTAGCTACTGTCAAGAACGACGGACACAACGCACCGCTTGTGGCTAAAGTGATCGAAAGTGGTTTTAAGGCGAAGTACGACATCGACATCCGTGCAATGACTCGCTTCACCATGTCCGACACGACGCCCTCAGCGCGCAATGTAGCTGACTATATTGACAGCGAGCAAGAAGATTGCTCGATGCATCTGCTGAACCTGTGTATCGGATATGGGATCGGATTGAAGGACAACATACAAACCAACAGTGTGTGGAATGCTGCCTGCCATTCATGGGATAAGTAGTTGCGATAGTTACACCGGGTGGATCGCTGGAGAAGGGTGGTGAAGTCAATAAGAAACTACGCAATCTGAACAACCACTTCCGGTCGCCGAAGCAGCGCAACGCGTTGAAGAAAATTCAAGAAGCTCTCTCGTACCCTGAGCTAGACCCCATGACCGACAAAGATGTTAGAGTCGCGTACACGTGCAAGCTGATAAGGCGTTCTGTGGTTTAACCATGCGGCTTTTGAAGCTTATTTCCAGTCGACGAAGGAGTCTACTAGCGTGGTGTTCAGCTTTGTCTGCAGACGACTGGGTACTGGCAAACGGAGATGGAAGCGGTAACGCACTTTATCGCCCAACTTGACATTGGTTTGAGGTGCAAAGCGGGAATTTTTGTATTTTTCCTTACATGGTAGTATTCCGGAGACTTGCCGAGAAGAAGCTGAAATCGTTCAAGTTTGACACTCTGGTTATTGAAGCCCCTCGAGCAAAGGATGGGAACGAGGCAAGTCATCGACGGGTAGTGAGAAAGCTTGACCAGTTCACAGAAGCTGGGAAAACGTGCCTGCGAAGGACTCTTCTACAACTGCAGTCATGGTTCCCAAAAGTGACGAGGGAGGCTATGGTGTGTATATTACTGGACCCTCGTACTAAGTCCAGCGCCAAGAAAATTGCTGCGGTTGGCAACGTCTCCCGCAAAGAGGAGAAAGCCACTTACAAAAATGGTCTGGAATTCCTTCGAGACGAGCATCGAAAAGTGTTTGCGCAGATGGCGAAGGTGGGCAAGATGCCATTATCGCAGACTTCATCGCAGAGCAGCCTACTCAGCCAGGACTTGAATTCCCCGCTCTCTTCTCCATCATCGACAGGCTGGGACGACGAAGACGAGCTCTTGCTCGGGGCACCTATTCGTACAAGTAAGACCAGGGAGGAGGTCAAGGAGTCGGAGATAAATGCAAGAGCGGACAGTATCATGAACGAGTGGCTCGAGATGGAGCCTGAGTGGCTCGAGATTGCACAGCGCCAAAACCCTGAGACCAAGAAGGAAGATCTGTCCTGTAACGGGGTTACATGGTGTGGAGCACACAGGGGTACGAAGTACCCGGAGAGTTAACAAACTCTCAGTACATAAGTTGGAGAGTTAACAAGGTCTCTCAGTACGTTGGCTGAAAGCCACACGTTATGCATTTGATTAGGTTTAACTATGCTAGATAGTTAAGGAGATACATTTACCCCTAGGCGGCTTGGCCGCAATAATAGTAAATAAAACACTTCTGGTTTTGAAGCATAAAAGTTAAGGTGTTAACTTTGAGCCCTGGTCTTGGGCTGTAAGTGTCCTTTGGATAAGGAACTTAGTATTGGTGACTCTTTGAGTCGAACGTCTTCCTCTGACGCTTAAGCTACGGCAGCCCCGCTGCACTTGGTAGCACTTGTAGTCAATCCCGCTCCTGAGTCGGTTGACTATATCCTCTGCGAGGATGGAACACCCCGTGTTCGCGAATTTGCCCCCGGCGCAGCAGGACGCGCTTACTAAGCTTATGTCCTTGCTTGGCCCGGAGGGCGTGGCTCATCTTGCATCACAAGGTCCAGAGGCGGTCACTGCCAGGCTGGAATCGTTCTCCCGCTACGAGAGCGCGCTCTTGGGGCATGTCCAAGAGAAGATGAGCGCCGCAACGGCGGCGGCGTCGATGACGCGTGAAGAGTCTATGAGACTGAAACCGCTCATGGTGAGCGTAGAAACCTTCGAGGGGAAGGATGGAGAGAATCTCCTTCTCTGGACCCGTGAGGTCGAGATGGCCATGGGATCGGCCCTGCTCCAGTCTGAGCATCAGCGCGTGGCGCTGGCTATCTCCAGGCTTGGAGGTCGCGCTCGCGAATGGGCACTAACGTGCGGCACGTCTTTTGACGCTGCATTTCTCACTTGGGATAAGCTGAAGCAACAGCTTTCGCGCGTGTTCGCGCCGCCTAATCAGGCGTACCGTATCCGGTCAAAGTTCCTTGCTACCCGCCAGGGTAAGAAGGATTTATTGGACTATGTCCAAGAGTTGAGACTCTTATCGCCGGAATGGCGGCGGACCCTCTTCCGGAACTGGTCAGCGTGACCGTGTTCATGGAGGGACTTCGTGTGAGCGCAGCTCGAACGGAAGTGTTCCGTGTACACCCTAACTCTTTTGAAGAGGCGGTGGATGTGGCATTGAATGCCGAGCACAACTTCAGGTCGGCGCGACCTGGTGTGCTTTTTATGCTTTACCGTAGTTTATTAGGTATTCCGTCCTTTTAGCCAATCACCTGCAAGCCACTATACTTTAAATAATACAAATGTAGCACCCTAGTATTCTATAGAGGATCGTCGACGGTTTTCGATCGCCCCTAAAACTCTGGATATGAATATCCAGAGAATTGTCTATACTGACATAAACCACCAAAGTCAAATACAGCATCAAGAATTGTTGGCAGAAGTATTGTATAAAAACAAGACAGAAGAATATGTTTGTCCTCTCGAATGAATTAAGTATATAAAGCCAGCTACGGAAGCGAAAGTCGATATATTCCACATTCTGGGCACAAAGGCGTAAAGCCATTGTTTTTCAAGTAGTCGTTACTGCAAACTTTTTGAAATAAATTGCCGCAAGGGCTAATAAAGAGAGGGGCTGCACATTTTGCCAGCATGTATCTCGTAGAATAAGTACATGTAATGCCTTTACAGCATGCAAATCTCCTATAAAAAAGAATATATATATGTATTTTACGACAGAGAAGCATGTAAACGCT
>NW_003303735.1:0-7028 GCF_000142945.1 Phytophthora infestans T30-4 | reverse complement strand
CATCACATGAGTGCCGTGATTGCTGGGAACATTTTGTTCTCTGCTATCTTCACCGTGCCCTGAAGAAGAACTACCTCTTTTCGACCATTCACTTGCTTATACTTCTTCGACGTAACCACTCCATCCGCATATCCAGTGCGATCTGTTTGTATGGTGCCAGTCAGGTACATTCGTCGATGGAGGAGTTCTAGCGCCAGGCCCACCGAGGTGTAGAATCTATTTGTGACCACTTAGCGCCAGGGGCTTGTAGAACTAGGCGGGCACAAAGCATTCATGTTCCGGATCACAGCGGCTTCTCCACAGTTGTTGTCCTCAGGTACTGGTGTCCGGAGATGCGTCTTGGCTCCACAATACACTTCGAGTCTGGATACAAACGCCAAACATATCTAAAGTTAGCCTTATGTTGGATGACATTGTAGAGAGCAGTGCTTATGTTGATCCAAGCCAACATAAGCACTTGGACCAAAAAAAAGAAGCGCAACCAGCAATGGCTAGTTGCGCTTCATACCAGACTCACCTCAGGCAGTACGCTGTCTTGGCACACGCCGCGACGAATACCTTGGTTCCCCATTTATGAGGCTTATCTTTGTTGAACTGGCGGGTTGGATTGTATCGCGATCGGGACGGGAGGGTGGCTTCATCGAAGCTGATGACAGGAGGGGTGCGGTAACCTCGAGCAAAAGTCCGCTGTAGCACGTCGACTACCGGTCGTATCTTCCATGCGCGGTCGAGCTTCGCCTGAGGCGACTTGTTGTTGCTGAAGTGCAGGTAGCCCATTATATGGAAGAATCTGTTCTTCGACATGAACTGACCGAACCTGTTGGACGGAAGTGCACCCACCTTCTTTAGCCCCCAGTGTGCGGCGATTCCTTTCCTGATCGGAGTCAACATCCGCGCGATCAGCAACGCCATGACGCGAAGAATTTCCCACGGTTCAATCTTAGGGACGCTTGACAACCGTCGCCGGATGGCACTCAACTCTTCAACCTCCCCTCCACTGGTGCGCTGCTGGTCTCGGATCCCTCGGGCCCGATGCACAAGTGTCTGCGACTGATAGTTGTTCAATTCCAACGTGATGTTCAACCACAGTCTCGGTGGCAAAAAGTAGAACATCAGTGCAAGCGGATCTTCCGCAACAGCCATCACACTCTCGCTTGGTCCAAACGGTCCGTCGTAGAGGTCAGCATACGTAGGGTCGGGGCCAAATTTGTCAGGATCTGCAAGAGCAAGAGTGATGAATGATAGTTAGTATATGTTGGAGCTTATGTTGGAACAAGTTGAAACTCGATCTCATTATGTTGGACTGTATCAACGTGAACGCACCGTATTCCCACCCAGTCTTTCGCATGTTCTTGAGAACCTTCTTGTTCCGAGCAGCAGACAAACAAAGCGAGTCTGGAAGCATCGTCGCGTTGGGGTCACCGACCTCGTCTTCATCCGTGATGTTCAACCACAGTCTTGGTGGCAAAAAGTAGAACATCAGTGCAAGCGGATCTTCCGCAACAGCCATCACACTCTCGCTTGGTCCAAACGGTCCGTCGTAGAGGTCAGCATACGTAGGGTCGGGGCCAAATTTGTCAGGATCTGCAAGAGCAAGAGTGATGAATGATAGTTAGTATATGTTGGAGCTTATGTTGGATCAAGTTGAAACTCGATCTCATTATGTTGGACTGTATCAACGTGAACGCACCGTATTCCCACCCAGTCTTTCGCATGTTCTTGAGAACCTTCTTGTTCCGAGCAGCAGACAAACAAAGCGAGTCTGGAAGCATCGTCGCGTTGGGGTCACCGACCTCGTCTTCATCCGTGATGTTCAACCACAGTCTTGGTGGCAAAAAGTAGAACATCAGTGCAAGCGGATCTTGCGCAACAGGCATCACACTCTCGCTTGGTCCAAACGGTCCGTCGTAGAGGTCAGCATACGTAGGGTCGGGGCCAAATTTGTCAGGATCTGCAAAAGCAAGAGTGATGAATGATAGTTAGTATATGTTGGAGCTTATGTTGGATCAAGTTGAAACTCGATCTCATTATGTTGGACTGTATCAACGTGAACGCACCGTATTCCCACCCAGTCTTTCGCATGTTCTTGAGAACCTTCTTGTTCCGAGCAGCAGACAAATAAAGCGAGTCTGAAAGCATCGTCGCGTTGGGGTCACCGACCTCGTCTTCATCCGTGAGCTCGCCGAGGCTCCAGTCTTCACTCCACCCGCTATCATCGTCTTCTTCTTCTGGCTCCTCATCGAATCCCGTCTCCTCGTCAGAGTTTAGCCTAGTGCATTGCCCAGCACCAATCTCCATTAGGTTCGGGTCTCCACTCACCATACACGTCGGACTTCCAAATGGACGTTCCACTTCTCCCTCCCCATCACCCGTGGACAGACCCGGAGGGGCCCCTGTGGTGCCCACTGCGTCCTCGTCATCACCACTGACCAGGTTGTCGTCTTGTAAAACAGGACGTCGACGTTTCTTTGATTGACTTGACTTCTGAGGCTTGGGGGGTCGACGGCTCGTGCCAAGAGATGGCGGCCTCGGCGTAATCTGCTCTTTTGTTGACCTCCGTGAAGAAATACGCGCAGGGGTGTCCGCATCGTTGTCCACGCGAGTCGCGACATCGCTCTCCAAATTGGACATCAAGTCGGCCATTATCTCGAACACGGCTGGTTCTAGTGACACCTGAGGCTCGGTAGGTGCTGCGGATGACGACGGTATCGCCATTGCCTCAGCAGCGACGTCCGTCGCGTCAACCTCAACGTCCTCTGCGTCCTTGGCTTGGGCGTCCTGGCTAGGCTTCCCAGGGTTTGATGGCTTGTACACTCCCGTCGCCGTTCGGACTTCCATGGCTGGTGTCGTTAGTTTAGCGCGGTCTTTAGCAGCTCGTTTCCTCTGCGGCTTTGCGGTAGCGGGTTGCTTAGCCTCCGCAACGGAAGAAACACAATCAGCATTCGCAAAAGCACTTTCAGCGGGTTCCGCGTTCTCCTGAGCGCCAGCTGTGTCTCCACCACTACCGCCAGCACGATCACGGTCATCACGAGCACCTACAATCACAACAGAGTCAGCACTACCGCTTTCATCAAAGTATAGGCACGCATGAGCAGTACCGTCACGATAACGTGGTGCCACCACGTCGCGCTCTACAAGCGCCACAAATCACCCCAGCGCTGCGCTGTCCCGAAGAAGATGGCGGCGGTGTCGATCGCTGAGCTTGGTCAGCAGCTGCGCGTGTCGCTCCTTTGTCTCTCCTGCAGTGTGTTCTGGCTCCGTGGTCCGTGGTGTCCGCCCAGGTGGCCCTTTACCTGCCGTAGCGACCATCGCTTTTGGTCTTACGTGCAAGCTGCGAAATTGAAGAATGATGAGAGATTTGGGCTGGCGGCCACCAGTTTAAACGGGAATGGCGTGCTTTGACTTTGTCACACTATCCTGATCCAAAGCCCCGAGCCCTGTGCAATGGCTCGTCTTGAACCAATAATACTACCTTGACTTCAGTATGCCAATCTCAATAGATCTGTTCCAATACAAAAATCAAGTATGACTTTTGCTTATGTTGGACCTCCAACATAACATAGATGCCCAAAAAAAAAGATACACCCGTTATGTTGAGCGGTCCAACTAAGGGGTTAAAGATTTCGAAGTATTCCTTATTAGATGTGGGGGCAAAGATTTATGATCCGTTTATCTTATAAATAACTGCTATTTAGAGAAAGGTTTTTTTATTCAGGTTCTGTTTTACCAAGCCAAAGTTGAAAGCTCTCCAATACAGAATACTAGGACACACTTACTTTATCTCAATCCAATTCTGCAACGGGTGTCGTGCTAAAAAAATGTTTCGTTTCGCCCTAGTTACATTAGTGTCACTTCTGCGTGAACGACCGATGTCCTTCAGAAGTCACTATCTACGAAATGTCCTACTGTAGTAGTACTGTGGCATAAGCTGTCTGCGATAGTGCTTGAGTGTGTGCACGACCCACGAATTTGGTTTTCGCTTCATCCAGCCGCTTCGAGAGAATACACCAGAAATTATTAAGCTCTAGCTCAACCGCCTCCTCATCCGGCGTCGTGCTGCTCTCATTGAGTCAGGTGAGCTGAATCGATACATTTTCCTTGGCACGACTGTGCGTCATAGACATAATGCCATCGCTGCAGTTTTTCTCTCAGTTTGTCAAAACAACTTCTCGATCAACTTCAGGATTTGTCGCGTAAGTATTGGTCACAGCTTGGACCATGTCAGCGAGAATCTGTAACGCGCACAAGGTTCTGGTGGTTCGCCAAATCGGTCCACGAAATGAGGGGACCGGTATATTACGAACACGGCCGAGTGCGGATGGTTAGAGTCACATAAACTCTAATTAATTTGTCTAGAGAAAATAAAGAGCTCGGATTCAGCGACGCCTTCGGCTCGATATGACAGTTCCCCTCCTCAAGTTTCGATAAGCCCCAAGTAGTTCGCCACCACCATTGGGCAAAGGTTGGCTGCAATATCTGAAATGCTTTGTTGGGCTGAACGTACCAGTCATTGCTGACGAGTAGATTTGTGGTAAAGCCAAAACAAGGAGTTCAGAATATATTGCCTAGTAGTAGTAGTCTAGGAAAGCAGTGCAGTGTGTTGCCAAAACAGATGAAGCCGGTAACAGAAGCCAGAACACGAATGAATCTAAATTTCCTCAGAGGAGTCTACTAGGTTCCCGCTACATCTAATGCACGTCTAGAGAAAAAAGTGTCAGCACATGCCTCAAATACATGTATAATAATGTTATAAAACAGTATCCATAAAGCAGTAGAATGTAATTATAAATACAGTACTGCACCCTGTTTTCGCGCGCTTGGATCTTTGATAAACTTCCGGATGTGATAATCCTGAATCCAAATCAACTTTAATTTGTATGCTAAAATATTTTTTTTTTTGCAAATTCTATATGGCCCACGCAGTACTGAATGCTGTAAGTTTACGGCTAATATAAATTAAGGAAATAGGGTGCAATATCTTAGTAGTAATGTTTCCCTAATAAAATTAAAAAAGTAAGTTTTACATCACCACAGTAGCAACATAATCTGAGGTAGCGAGTCCGAAAAATGGGACTCTTTGTGCTTAAGCATATCCTGCCCCTGCTTCGCAGGTCCAGGGCCCCCGAAAAAAAAATTGACGACACAGTAATTTCAATAAATAAGCAGACATTATTTATGTTGTCACCCTAAACTAGGCTCGTGCATAATTTATGGTGGCTGCATATTACATACGGTAATTTATGCGTACAGTTTCCTGAAGTTATCTGCAGCAGTCAATCGATCGCCACGAACCAGTCGTTTTGTTGCCGAATCGGCTGATCTCAGCAGACTCATTTCCTTTTCTCTCACTTCCCACTTTAGAAATGATTCTCTTCCTGCGCGAAAATGCTGGTTACTGAGACGCACAAACACTTGACACAGCAACTCGAGCGTAGATACCTGTTATTGATTCAATAAACCTTGGTTATTGCAGCAGTAACTCAATTATTTATTGGTCTTCTAGCTAAAGCATCATAACGTATTGCCAACATACAAGCTAGCTTCGCGATAATTTATCGTGAAGATGCTACTACGATAAATAACAATATCATTTTCGGACCCCCTGCGAATAGTACAACGTCGGGCGGAGGCTGTTCTTCGATCGACGCCTGTCCGTTGTGATGATGATTTGTGCAAAAATGCCAAGAGTACATCCATGCTATCGTTTTCTCTGGTCGCGAGGCGCTCGTGACTTGCTTGGTTACATGGGGAATTGCTATCTTACACGTAGTTGACCGGGATCATGTGCGGACGGTTGAGGAATGGGGACGAGCAGGCGGGTCGAGGTGATTCAATCTTACACTGCTGTAGCTGCTGACGTTGCTTCTTGGCCTCTTTCCGCTCAGCAATGTCCTCCACAAATGTCCTCCTGCGCGAGGAGTTGATGATGTTGGCTTCCCGCGAGAATCGCAGGATCATGCCCTCGCTCACACCGGCACTCTGTAGCAATCGCACGCGCTCCTTTGACGTGAATCGGTGCACACCCTCGACACACTCGGCCATCTCGCCTACCTTCGTGGTCCATGTGAACTCGGGTTTGTCGCTCAGACCGATGGAGGGGCCGCCCTTGCCAGGCACCGAGCTGCCACCCAGTCCGACGCCGAACTCGTGGATGGTGATGGTTGACCAGCGTAGACGCTTCTTCATCTTCCTAGGCGAGGCTTCGCGGTCGTTGGTGACGGACGAGCTGCGCTGGCGCTTCCTACGACGCTCGGGTGAGGTAGGCGCAGAGGAGGAGGTGGCTTGATTTGGCGTTGAGCTCTTGGGTACTGTAGAGGGCTCTGAGAGCTGCTGGTTGATGGGGACGTCCGCCCCTTCGTATATGTCGGCTACGTGCCTCGGTGCCATGGTTTCGATGCAGGGAGGAGGTGGATCTAGAGCGCTGAAGAGGTGGGGCGCGCTGCGGCGTGTTGTGCTTCGCTTCTTTGGTGGTCGGTCCGCTCTTTGAGTTGTGCGGCGTCTCGGACTCGGGTTTGTTTTGGGATGTGACTAGTATCTGCGCGGCGGACGGTGGGCGGACGCGTTCCGTCTGTGCGCACACAACTCGATTGTTGGAAGCTCGCTTAGTGAACGATTCACCGAGTGGATCGTCCCCTTGTGCGTCCGCCCTTCTTTACAAAAATGAAAGTATTTTTATTACCGCAACGTAATGAAACGTGAACAATCAAAGTTTCAAAAAGTTGCAGGACATGGCGGCGTCCGCTGCTTCCAGTTTAGGTGTTGCAGTCGGTGTGAGCCGCACCATCGAGCTATTAGCACCTGTGTACGATGAAGTGTGTCAACACCCATCAGGTGGCGCGACGAACGTTCCAGTGATGCTGCAGCGCACGGCAGATGACTGGATCCGGCTCGTGTTTGCTGGACCCAACGTACGGAAGGATGTGGTATGCGTAAACGGAGCTAGCGGTTGCCGCTGCGACTTCGTGCGCTTTTTACGGGCTCTGCTGGTGCTTATGGAGCGACAGATCGTGGTGATGGATGCCACGTAC
>NW_003303734.1:2053110-2165783 GCF_000142945.1 Phytophthora infestans T30-4 | reverse complement strand
GACCGATTGAGCAAGATGGCTCATTTAGCGGCAGTGCCGGACACCATTGATGGTGAAGGTACAGCTTTGCTTGTTTTTAGACCGAGTCTTTCGCCAACATGGCTTACCTGAGGCAATTGTCTCGGATCGAGACCCGCGCTTCACCGCGAAGTTCTGGACGTCCCTTTTCAGAGTGCTCGGCACTCGTTTGGACATGTCCACAGCGGACCATCCGCAGACCGATGGTCAAACCGAACGCGTGAATCGCGTTGTGGAGGATACCCTCCGAAGCGTATGCGCTGAGGCGCCAAAATGCTGGAGCCAGATGCTCCCACTCGTTGAGTTCGCATTAAATAATGCAGTGCACGCCTCGCCAGGCTACACTCCGTTCTATGTGAACGGCTTGGTTAACCCTCGCGTCCCACTGACGCCGCCACGCAGTGGCTCAGGGCTTGGTGGGGGAGGAATAGCCGAGCGGCTAGCTGATGTCACCCTGTTGCGGTTCGCAAGCAAGTCGATGACTTTGTCTCTTTGAGACTGAGCGTAATGCGTCAAGTACGCGACGCTATGGCTGAAAGCCAAGACACGCAGAAGGAACATGCAGATGCCAAGGGCAGAAGCAATGTTGAGAGGTTTGAGGTCGGTGACCAAGTTTTATTAAACGCTAAAAACCTACCTACTCATGCAGTGTCTGCAGTCTTCAAGACGAAGTTAAGACCTCGGTTCATAGGACCGTTCAAGGTCGTGGCCAGGAAGGGCCTAGCGTATACGCTCAACCTTCCGAAGAAGATGCGCACGCATCCGGTCTTCTATGTCGGCTTGCTTAAGCCATACCAAGACCCTGCTCAGGTGAGCGCGGAGGCGTTGGCACCAACGGTGGCTGGGCCACGGACAGCTGCAGGGCAGCAGGTGGTAGAGCCACGGGAGGCTGAACGACAGCAAGTGGTGGATCCACAGATGGCTGATCAACAGCATGTGGCAGAGCCACAGGTCGCGGAGCGAAGTGCTCGAGATGCAGGAGCAAGGCAAGCTGAACGTTCAGCCGAGCAACTGGGAGCTCAAGGTCCGAGACCTGGTTGTGAGTCAACAGTGGTGGCTCTAACCTATCCACAAGGTGGATCATCTCTTCGTGATCGACCGATGGGCGGTGAACGTCAACGTTCGCGTCGTGGACGCCGGCGTCGTATGGACGCAGACGCCGTTCCGGCAAGTGCTGACTCTCCCCACGAGAGCCCAGCTGAGACAAGGCCTCCTCCAGCTCTGCTCGATGAGCATGGTGAGCTCCACTTTCACGTGGAACGCCTTGTGGCGTGGCGTAGACGCCAGGGTCGTACCCAGTACTTAGTGAAGTGGAGGGGTTACCCTCACTCACAGAACTCATGGGAGTTTGAGGTTATCCTCCGGCAAGATTGTCCTGACGTCGTTGACGCTTACGACCGGGCACATCATGTGCCGAAGCGCCACCATGGCGTGCGACAGCGTCGCCAGGCGCTGGGCGCCTCCCACTAGAGTGGGGAGCGATGAGGTCAGTAGTTGAGCTCAGGCTCTGACCATGGGCTGCAGCAGCCAGCTCGTACGTATGAGCGGTGCTCGCAGCGGGAGCAGGAGGTGAGGAGACCTCGTAGTGTTAGGGACATGGTCCCGAAGGAAGCAGGTGCTTCGTGTTGTGCTGAACAAGGTTCAGGCACAAGCGTCTCGATAGACGCATATTTGTTTTGAAACAACTTGCTCGATGAGCATGATCCAAATGTGGATGCGCTGTAACAGCGAAAGTGGTGTCCCGGACGGGGATCGAACCACTGGTCTTTGGCTTGACAGGCCGGAGCTCTACCATTGAGCTATAAGGGCGATGCCCGTACGTCAGTCCGAGAACGGACTACTCATGGTATGAGAGGGCTGCGCCCGGGTGGATTTGAGCCACCGACCTGTGGCTTTCAAAGCCAGCGCTCGAC
Source organism: Phytophthora infestans T30-4 (assembly GCF_000142945.1). NCBI lineage: Eukaryota > Oomycota > Peronosporomycetes > Peronosporales > Peronosporaceae > Phytophthora > Phytophthora infestans. The sequence continues at coordinate 2,163,852 of NW_003303734.1, read as the reverse complement.
CACTGAGCTGAAAGGGCGTTGCCCTTAAGCTTGTCCATTCAAGGACAACAGTTCATGGAACGAGAGGGCTGTGCCCTGGTGGGTTCGAACCACCGACCTGTGGCTTCCAAAGCCAACGCTCGACCACTGAGCTAAACGCGGATTGCTCTTAAGCTTGTCCAAGCGTGAACAATCGTTCATGGAACGACAGGGCTGTGCCCTGGTGGGTTCGAACCACCGACCTGTGGCTCTCAAAGCCAACGCTCAACCATTGAGCTAAAAGGGTGTTGCCCTTATGCTTGTCCAAGCGTAAACGATCGTTCATGGAACGAGAGGGCTGTGCCCTAGTGGGTTCGAACCACCGACCTGTCGCTTGTGAAGCGAGTGTTCAACCGCTGAGCTGTTGTCGACGACTCGAATGAGTCAAGAGCATTGCTCTAAGCGGTTTGCAGCTCTTGGAGTAGGCGCGGAGCGCGAGCGTAGGTCTGAGACCGCTTGAGAGCAAGATGCGCGCTGCGCTTAGAGCATTGGGCCGTGGGCTGACGACGAGAAGTTGGGGCATCAACGATGCGTAGGCGTTTGTGAGCTCACGGAGCTGGGCAACGCTGGTGTGAGGTGTAGTAACCTCCGCCGTCTTAACAAGACGTGACCTCGCTGAGGAGAGTTTCGAGAACGGAATGTTCTCATCTTAGTGGGGGAGAGTGTAACGGGGTTACATGGTGTGGAACACACAGGAGTACGAAGTACCTGGAGAGTTAATAAACTCTCAGTACATAAGTTGGAGAGTTAACAAGGTCTCTCAGTACGTTGGCCGAAAGCCACACGTTATGCATTTGATTAGGTTTAACTATGCTAGATAGTTAAACAGATACATTTACCCCTAGGCGGCTTGGCCGCAATAATAGTAAATAAAACACTTCTAGTTTTGAAGCATAAAAGTTAAGGTGTTAACTTTGAGCCCTGGTCTTGGGCTGTAAGTGTCCTTTGGATAAGGAACTTAGTATTAGTGACTCTTTGAGTCGAACGTCTTCCTCTGACGCTAAAGCTACGGCAGCCCCGCTGCAGTATTGACTGGTAGCGCCAAGAGATTAGGTCGGTCCGGGTAGGACAAAGTCTCGCTACGCGCGAAAGAAAGTCCCGCATACTCAGCGGGCCGGTACGTCGGATAGCCCGGGTGCTGTAACACTTCTAGCTGAGCAGCCTCTGCACTCGGTGACCTGTAAAGGCGCTCGCGCGCCGTCGTTCATCCTTTAGTGGAGGGCACAGGGTTGTGAACGAGCTCAGCCGAACCAAACTCGGCGGAGCCTCGGAAGTGATCTGACTTGGTTTGTCGAAACCGAGTGGAAGCGAGCCACTCGTGTGTCCCGGAAGGGACGGACCGCGAGGGGACCACCCTCTGCGCAGGCCATACAACCGCCGACCTAACTCGGCGATTCGTTGTGGTTTGTGTAAGGAATCCACATCTGACGGTATTTGTGTGGTCTACTACACCACAACTGGTGCCGCGACCCGGGAACAGGTGTGTGTGCTTGTTTCTATAGGTGCCAGCTAACCAAGTTAAGAGGAAGAGAAGAGAAGAGTGAGGATGGTCAAGGGATCAACAACTCCGAGCGACGGAAGCCCAGCGACGGCTGGAGGATTGCCTCTCGCGGGGTCGGACCCGGCGGATTAACGACTCATCGCCATGACGATGGAGGTGGGACGAACCGTCCAGTTCGACGAGGATGGACAAGACCAGGAGAGCGAGAACGGAGATGCCTCACAGCGTGGACCATCTGCAGCTTGCTGAAGAATGAGGCACTCGGCCCACTACTGTTAGCGGCGCTGTAAATTTTGCAGACATATCCATGAAGTCGACCATGGCGAGCCGTTTCGTCAATACGAGAAGCTGGCTGCATTCGTGAGGAATTCCGTCGACAAGTCGCAAGTGGCAGAAGACCTGCAAAACCTCTACACGCCGAGTGATTTAAACTCGGCGGCTCGCCAGCACGGACTGGGTTGGAATACGCCGAGCTGTCACAGTCAGCTGAACCTGCAGTTGAGGCGAACTTCTTGTTTGCCTTCGTAGGTGAAGCAGGACGGCCCGAGGGAAGAAGCGGGGGTGGCAATTGGATGTGTGAAATCGACGGAATTGAACGTGAGCTCGGTGAGTTAGATGATAACCACCGAGCGATTGCAAGTGTAACTCGGCAGTCAGACCAGGCTGTGCATCGCACCAGAATCATGAAGCTGCTTCCGGGAGAACGGCGGGGATGGTGGTCAGCACAGACGTTTGATCGCCGAGTTAGAATGAGAGCTCTCGTATTGGGTGCAGTGAACGACCGAAGGACTAAGATATTATTGGACACCGGAGCAAATGTCTCGGCGATTAGTGAGTACTTCGCGAAGAAACTGCGTCTCAAAAGAGTGATCAGCCGAGATAAGCGGATCGACATACAAGGAATAAATAAAGACAGAATGGTGACAACGTCACGAGCAGTCGTGAAGGTGACACTCGGCTGGGAAGTGGCATACGAGTTTAAAGTATGGATAATGCCTCATCATACCGGAGTCGATTTGATTCTCGGCACTGAATTCATGATCCCAGCTGGGGTCCGTCTGGATCTGTACAACTTGTCGGTCAAGCTACCCGATGAGATGGTGAAACCACTCATCCGATCAAGTGGTCAAACTGTGAGCAATAATAATCCAGAAGCGCCTCGCTGAGTAGTTTCCAGCGTCGCTGAATCTTCTTCGGCAGCTGCATATACGAACTCTTCGCCGCGCGTCCCAAGCATAGCGAGAAGGGTTCGCACCAGGCACTTTGAGGTATCCTTGTGCTCTTCATCTCGTAGATGAAACGCTTGAGCCACTGGAGCGATGCGTCAGAACGGTAGCGTTTCTCTTCGAACTCGGCGATCTTGTCGAGTGAGGCGTGAGTTCGAAATTCTAGGTACTGAGTCGAGTCTTCTTCTGCTGCGTCGAAGCTCAAATTTCGGATGTAGTCCTTTACGGTTTCTTCACGGTTTCCACTCACATCGAAGGCGTCATCGTCCTCCTCGTCCTCTTCGAAAGCTTCAGCTTCGTCAGCAGCGTCATACAATTCACAATAACGACCTACATTCCACTGTCTACGATTCGGCGCTCGCTGAGTCGGGTTTAGCTTCATCGGAGTCAGCATGTGGGAGTCTTCGAAGTACGGAGCCCCTTGCGTAGCGCGGAACACCTCACGTCTCTTCGTCTCCGGGGTCTTCGGCAAAGGAATCTTGCTTGGGTCTTCGCCGAGTGTTTTGAACTCGGCTACTCGGCTGTACACCTTATTCGTTCCACTAGGGGCCTTCTCCAATCCAAACGCCACTCTCAACTTCTTCTTCCATCGCCAGAGCTTAGCTCCGCCACGGGTCAAACTCCAGTCGGACAGAATGAGGCTGTTTGGTCGGCTGTTGCACCGATAGCCCATCGCCATCAACAGCAACACAGTTTCTTCCACCAACTGATTGATGTTGGCTGCACGCACCGGTTGAGTTAGCTCGGGACCCAACATCGGCCATTTCGCCTACGCCATCGCCACAGGCGCGAACATCATCATCCATTCAGATCTCGTTCTCATCTCCTCGCCGAGTCAAGCCAACACTTTATTGGCGCTCGGCGTATCGGCGTTCCTCGTTGCTTTCGGAATAAGGGGCGGACGGTCCCCATGAGCAACGCCATGTTCTTCTTCATCTTCTTCATTGTCCGCACCTTCGCCGAGATCGGCGGATAAGTTGCGCTCGACAGGACGTGGGGCTCCCATGCGTCCCACCTGCAGCGTCAACTCTTCCACCTCGCCAAGTAGCTCGGCGGTAGTCTTCGTTTCTCCGAGCTCAGCGGCCTCGGCCTTCTCTTCATACTCTCCTTCACTTAGCTGTCGCGTGATCCATCTCCACGGTTCGACTCTTCTCGTTGGTTGTATGGTCGTGGAGGTCGACTCTCCGAGCTCCCCCAACTTCGATTCGAGCCATTTTGGTCTTTCGCCGAACTCTCCCGGCGGTTCGTTGTATTTCCCTTGTCATTGAAAACGCCGGTGGCTATGTTGTCGTCGTCTTCCGCTGAATCGTAGCCTCCAGACTTGTCTGGATCATCCCATTTGTCTTCGAAGTTGTATGGACTCCGCGGGTTCTGATCGAATAGGTCTTCCCCGTCAGAGTCTGCGTCAACGAAGGTGACTCGGCGGTCGCGGTTGTCTTCTTTGGGACTACGCTTCTCATCTTGACGTCCATCTCGGCGTTCATCGCGGCGGTTTGAGTCCTTCCATATATCGTCTCGGCCTCGTGCGATCACAAGGCGATCGCGTTGCTTCTTACGCTTTTCACCGAGGATCCGACGATTGATTATCAGCTCCACCTTACTAATATCTTCCAGCTGCAAGGGGTACATCAAATCCATCACATCGTTATCACCACAATGCAGCAAGAAGTGTTCGACTGGTCAGCCGCGTCGGCGCCACCTTCCTTGTACTGGGTCTTGGCTGTCCGAGCATACCCATTGAGCCGGATCAAGAAGTCGTTACGTCTCGCCGAGTAGTAGCGAGTGCGGGCGGATTAATGCGCCGACAAAGACCGAGTTCGGACCAAATGCCCCATGTGGGCCACCAGACGGATTAACAATCGAAAGTCGAATGACCACTGAGTTCAAATTGCCCAGGCGGCAACCCAGTGAGTCGACGCATGACTTGTGGGTGCGACGGACGAAGGGTTGGATTCCAACGGTTGTTTTTAATAGCCGAGGAAGACCAACTCATGTCCTAATTACATACGTACGATCCAAGTCAGTCGGTGTCCACCTTACTTTTGTGTGATAAAATGGCAAGCACACGGAGTACTGGTCAATGAGGGATATATCCGCGTGAACCCGGCGAAATACCGTGACTGGCAGATATTGGCATTTAAGTCAGTGATGGAAAGATTTGCTGCAGAAGGAACAACGATTGTACGAGGACTGGTTGTCACACCAGCCGCCAGCTGTGGAAAGACGAAAATACCCTATTCCGACGGCGGTGGGAAAACGACCCCCTCCAGTGGAGAACGGACCAGAGTTAACATGCGCCGAACGCTGGAGGAGGATCGAAGCTGATGTAGGAGCCGACGAAGACCAGAGGCGTCGCGATAACACCAACATCATATCAACTTCTAGGGTGACAAGGGGTGACCCGGCTATAATTTTAGCGTTCAGACTGGAAGACGTCCGAGCGGGTCGTACGCCGGCGCTACACGACGGCCAAAATGTCTCCTATCATATGGCCAAGTTCGAAGACGCTAGCGCCATTTTTGACGCCAGCACGAACTCAGCGGTTGAAGGAACAAGTGCAGTAAGGACGAAGGAAGAAGCGTCGGCGACTGAAGACTCAGCCATAATGAAAGGAGACCCTGAAGAAGACTTGGAACAGGTCCTACGCGACCAACAACTCGTTATTGACGACCGAGTCAAGTTTGGAGTCATCAGACCAAGTATTGTGGGCGAGGTGAACTCAGCTATGAGCACCCTGAGCACTATAAATGCTGGGATTAACCATGTGGTAACGGCAAACTCGGCGCTCAAAGATTCAGACATAAGAGACGACTCGGGGGCTGTTCCAGCGTGCCACAAGGCCACCGACTACGCGAGTGAAGAGTATGGGCGCGTGGATGTCTGTCATGCCGTCACAGCAGCCTCAGCGGTACAGCGCGGCGGCCCTAGCGCGACGACGACAAATTCCAAGCTGGATGTACTTTCAAGAGATGTTGAGGCTAACAGTGAAGGGCTGAACTGGACGATGAAGATAAGTAACCACGGTGACGAAGATGATGCACGAGCTGAGAGTAGAATCGATGGTTTAAGCTCTGCAGACGTGGCGAACTCAGCGATGGGTACGCCAAAATCCAGCATTATTCAGTCGGCGTCGGTGGACTCGGCGTCACTAGATCTAAACGCTGAGAGTGGTTCGGACGTGGCCACAGCGTGTCGCCAGGATATAAGCTATACCGGAGACGAGTTTGTGTTCAGGGAAGTTAGTTCTGTCGTCTTGGTGAACTCGGCGGACCAGCACTATGACGCGACTGAATATTGTGATAGTCGGACGGTATTACTACATGAGGGAATTAAGCCTAACGACGATCCAGCTACAGCGGACTCAGCGTTGGAGACTACGGATGCTGAAACCGATTCGGATGTGGTTAGACGACACGACGATGATACCATCTACCTCGGAGACAAGGATGAACGCGCAGATGTCATATCGGCCATCGTAGTGGGCTCAGCGGATACGGGCCCTCACGTGGACTACAACTATGATTTACCAGAGGTATTACTGTTGCGAGGTACTGGAACTCCGATCGGAGTAACGAGCTCAGCGACGACGGCGTTCGACCCCGGCGGAATTGGCTACAGTTTAGAACAAGCTAGGGATGGAGAAACAGCTTGCCATAATGCGGTAAATAGTACCGGCTCTAAGACGGTGACCGAGCCTGTCCGCGCTGAGCTCAGCTGGGAAGATGATAAATGCAGCTCAGCAGGAGACCCAATGGAAACCCTAAGCCAACACTACGTGGCTATCGCAGCCACCGAGGACGAGCAAGAGGAGGATGTTGACGACATTAAGACTGATGTCTTTGGGTGAAGTGGGACAGATCTGGAGTTGACGGGCTACGCTCATGAGCTGGCCTTCCTCCCCGATCTCACTGAAGTGAAGCCAACATAACTTGACAATGGCGCTCCAAACATCAAGTCAAGTAGTCACACACCAGTGCAGTCGGCTAGGTTGGTGGCAAAGCTGCAAAAGCACGAAGGCATAATGATTTCAAGTGGTAACGCCCTTCCGCTCCCAGCGTACGGGGCATTGTGCGACATTGACGTTCAAGGACACACACCTAGCAAGCCGAAAGCTTGGCGGATAGCTCTCCGCGATTTGAGCAAACTGTACGAGTTGCTGAAGGGGCTTCTGTGAGCTGGGTTGATATCATTCTCGGGCAGCCCCTGGGTCTCACCAGTGGTGATAATATTAAAAAAATGTAGTGGATATTTGGCTATGCATTAACTATAAACTAGTTAACGCGATTTCGACGCCGATGGAATACGCCATGCCACTAGTTGATGACCTGCTCACCGAATTGGAGAGTTACGTGTGGTGTTGCTCGCTTGATACTGCTAGCAGATTCTGGGCAGTCTTGATGACTCGCCGAGCTCGGCAGATCTCGGCGTTCGTCTGTGCACTTGGGCACTTCGAATGGTTGCAAATGCCGTTCGGATTGAAGAATGCGCCTATGATTTACCAGCGACTCATCGACAACGCTTTATAGGGATGTGTCCAACCAAAAGGTCGTTTGCTGAACGAATGGCTAACGCTGAAGCCGAGTCGGGAGCTCGGCGATTCGAGCTCGGCGGAGACGGCGACTCAGCGCCAGGACAGCTGACGAAGTTCGAAGCGGACCACCAATCACAAGATGACTGCGATCCAGTCCAAGACCTGGTCAACGGACCGGACGGCAACATGTTCGCTAATGGAGAGCCTGACCAGTCTAATCTGATCCCAGTGTTCAAGCGGAAAACGTTTGTCGATGATATTTGTTTTGGAGAGAAGACGTTTAACGCCTGCCTAAAGACACTGGACCGACTACTAGCCCGGTTCACAGAGTGTCATATTAGCATCATTTTTACCAAGAGTATTTTCGTCCAATTCAAGGTCGATTTTCTGTCGCATGAGATTACGCCGAGTTGTATACGCGCCGATACGAAGAAGATAGCCGCGATCGCCGAGCTCTCCTTCCCAAAACCAAAGAAAGGGATGCAAGCCTTCCTAGGTGCACGTAACTATTAAGGCCGATTCATCCAGAACTTGGCTGTTTATGGAGCAGTACTCTACCAACTGAAGGAGGCGAACTTTGGTCCTGGGATGACTTGACGTCAGCAAAAGCGTCATTCGACGAGCTAAAACAAACGGGTAGCGGAAGCTCCAATTTTTCGCCATTTCGACTCGGCGAAAGAAGTACACATCATGTTGTACGCTAATGACTGGGCACTGAGCAGTGCTATGATGCAGCCGCATGACGACAAGCTGCACGCAGTTCGCTTTTGCGGACGCGTGCTGAACTCGGCTATCATCCCGCTGAGAAAGAAGTGGTCGCGCTGCTACAATTACTGAAAGTGTGCTACACTTTCTTGGCAGGGAATACGCTACACGTCTACACCCGTTTCTCGACGCTGGAAGGGGTGTTTTAGTCAAAGTCGTTGTACAACCGCGCAGTAAGTTTCGCAGTTATGTTGTCGCCCTACGATATGAAAATGAAGCGAGTACATGAACGAGATGTAGATTTCGCCCAGTTGCTCCAGGCGTCGATAGCCCCGTTTATCGGACTCAACGATTACCTGAAGCACCTTGCGCCTCCCTCCAAGAACTCGGCGACAGTTCGAATGGACACAGAGCTGCTATACGCCCGAATACCAGCCGACTTCACGGGATGTGTGCTTTCAGTTGATGCCTCGGCGAAGACAGCTAAGTATGGCGGGTATGGAAGCTGTTCGTGGATCCTGTGGCACCTTCCGAATTGGGACATTGAAATCGCTGCGAGTGCATACCTGTCGTCCACTACGGTCAACATGGCGGAGTATACTGGAATGAACAATGGGGTCTTGGTGGCGATTGACCGAGGGATAATTGACTTAATTATCGTGGGTGACTCCCGGTTTGCAATCCAGCAATCCATGGGGGTGATAGCATGCAAGAAGGAGGCTTTGCAAGTAGAGTTAGCACGACACATGGATCTCACTAAGCGACTCAACTCGGTCCGGTATCGACACATAACCCGACACTATAACGCAGCGGCGGATTATCTCGCTACAGAGGCACCCAAAGCAAAAGCCAGACGAGTAATTGTCGGGACGGATAGGAAAGCAGAACTGAGAGCGATACCGAGTAGCCGAAGAGCTGTACGCCATATACAACCCAGCGGAAACCCCGTCGTCACGGCATTCACTCGTAGCCGAGTGCGCCGAGTTCGCTTTAAAGATGAGCTTGATGAGGACTCGGCTAGAGCCAGAGGAAGAAGTCAAGATCATGAAGCTATATCACCAGAACCTGGCGATTCCGCGTTTGAAAACAGAGGAGATGAATTCGAACAAGCCAGCAGTGCGTCGACTCGGCGGACTAAACGCACGACCCCGAATGCGGAAACAAGGTCGCAGGTGAAGTCAGCCCAGACGGCTCAGAATGCCAACGCGATGGATCCAGTGGCGGTACAGACTGACCGGAGACGACGAATCGCGAAGGCACAAGACGAAGAACTCAGGTGGGCCGATCTGAAGGCGTACCTGAGAGGTGAATTTGAGGATCTTACAAACCGTCGAGCTCAGAATGCCGGCAAGGTCGCAGAAGGATTTATACTTAGCGAAGACGTCCTGATATACCGCCGAGATGAGACGCGAAGACTGGGCAAACTCGGCGAATCGAATCTCTCATTGAGATTGGTGATTCCGTCAACTATGATCTACGAGATACTTCGTAACTGTCACAACTCGATCGAAGGGGGTCATCAATGCATCGTCAGAACTTATCACCTAGTCAAAGCTGATTACTACTGGATTGGTCTTTACGCCGACGTGGTGAAACATGTTAGGGCCTGCGAGGACTGCAATACCGGTAAGAGCAAGCCGCAGTTGAGAGGTTAGTCGCCGGGAAATGTGGTGTCAGACCATCCATTCCAAGTCGTGTCAATGGATTTCGTGATTCCCCTACCTCGAACTCAGCGGGGAAATATTGCACTGCTGCTGTTCCAGGACCACTTCACGGGGTTCGTTATCGCTAAGGTTATGAACGACACTGGGGCACTCGAAGTGGCCAAGGTGCTTGAAGAATGCGTCTTCAGGCGGTTCGGAGCCCCATCTCTGATACGACACGACCGAGATCCAAGGTTTATGAGTGAAGTGTTCCAAAAGTTCTCCGAGATTATGCAGTCGAGATCAAGGGCTACGCTGAGTTACCGACCACAAATCAACGGTCAACAAGAAAGGTCAGTCAAGACAATGGTTCAGACTATACGAGTCTGCGTGGAAGACCCGCTCCAGGCCGACTGGGATACATCACCGAGAAGATGGCACACGCTATCAACAATTCAAGAGATTTGACTCGGCGAGAGACTCATCTCTATCTAGTTTATGACTGGGACGCCTAGTCCACGCTATGACGAGCTCCATACGTCATGGACAGGGACGCACAGCCAACCCGGCCGATGCGGTCGAGTGACTCCGGGAAGCGAACAGACAACGAGAAGTTGCCCTACGGCTAGCAGCTGAGTTCCAAGTGCGAGAGAAGGCACCACGAGCTCGAGAACACAACGAAACACTGAGCAAGAAGGAGAAAAGATCCATTTCCAACACAGCAGATGATGAAGCCGGAGTTGAAGAACCAAGCGATGAATTTACTGAATCCTTGTTCAAAGAAGGATATCAAGTCTGGTTGTTTATGGAGCGAGTCAAGTCGGGCCTGACCTAGAAGTTAGCCCATCGATTGCATGGACCATTCAGGGTGAAGAAGAAGGTGGAGGAATTCGCCTATAAATTGGTGTTACCCGACAAGAGTGGATACAGGTTCTTACCCAGTGGTTCATATATCACGTCTGAAAGCAGTAACCGAACTCGGCGAAAGACCCAGGACGGGGCTAATCGCTGACCTCAAAGAGACTCAGCGATTTTAATTTGACGAAGAATTACTACCTGAAGATAGCTGGGAGCCAGACGCAAGTACGAACCAGTATGAATTCGAGGCAATCCTTGACGACGAGTTACCACTATACACGAGTACGTCCCGGTCCCAGCGAAAGTTTAAGGTTAAGTGGGTCGGCTACGATGAGCCTACTTGGGAACAACTGTCGAATTTGTCATGTGGAGGTCTTCTGTTTGATTATCTACTACAGAAGAAGCGTGAAACCCGTCTGCAAATGGTGCAAGTTGCAGATGAGGATTGAAAGTTATTGCACCAAAAGTTACACCAACTCGGCGGACGACACATGCCGAGTTGAGATGGAATGCTACTGTGTCGAAATTGCATTTATTGAATAATTACGAAATGGAGGCATGGACGATACTCAGTCGAAAGAAGAAAAAGAAAAAAATGAGGCGATCCGGACTCCAAGAGAGGTGAACCCGACGGAGACAACTGGGATGAGCTCAATGGACTCGACGATTGGAGGCGTTGCGGCGTAGCTGACATCGCTCCCTGAGAGAGCGCTAGAGGAGATGCAATATCCGCAGCCGTGGCGAGAAGTATCATCGCCGAGCTAGCCAAAGAAACTGACGCAAAAGTAGGCGGAAGAAGAACCTGTGCCTCAGAACCTGACTCAGATGACGTGGGGTGAAGCGGATCCGTCCCACTTGAAAGTGGTGTGCTGAAGAGAGACATACTCGGAGACGCGCCTCTGACGTTGGGAGAATCCAACCCATCGTCCGCCGAGTCGCCATCAGATGCACTTTCGTTATTCGAGCCGAGCTCACCGATAGAAGACCCAGCGAAAATGTGGATACATTGACGATTCAACCGAGGTGGAGCACCCTATCGCGTAAGAAGGAGGCGCTTGTTCGGCAAGGTCGAAGGCTTCTTCGATCGCGTCGTCAACGACCTGGGGGTTCATACCGCGCGGAGCGAAAACCAAGGAGTCCACGTTCCGAGCGCGGAAGCACGTATTATACGCGTTAATCGCCGGGTCGGTTAGCCACCAAGCTCGCCAGGGCTCGGCTAGATCCACGTCGTGAGCACACCGAACCCAGTCTCTTCTGGTTGGGACCCACGAAAGGTTAACCGGAGAATAATGGGGGACGGACGGATCGAAATATACCTTCATATATGAGCTTCTGGGTGACCGCCGAGTAGAGCTGGTCGTAGACAGCGACAACCAAGGATCGTAGGGTGTCACTACGGCCGTTTGCGCTCGATCTTGTACACCAGCCACAGCTCATACACTTCAGAAAGCTGAGCAGGCGTGGCTGTCGGGTTCAGGTCTGGATGGAGGCCCATCAACACACTTGACTTGACGATCCAGCGGCGACGCTCGTAAAGAGCAACAAAGTAACGAGTCACTTGTTCGTTCGTCGGGATAGCCCCCCCCCCCCGCGCCGAGTCCAAAGGGCTGTCGCCACCCACATATCTCCAAGAGCCTGCATCTACGTTCGAGGTCAGGTTTGTGAAGCCAAACACCGCCGAACCTCCTAAAACCGACGAAGAAAAGAAGAAAGGAATCTCGGGGAGCATACGCCGGAGACGCTGACAGGGATGGCGGGATCGAAGACAGCCATGTAAGCTCGTATGCCGTCAAGAAAACATGGCATGGGCGGCACACGACTCTTGTCACCTAGCAGCTCCAGCTGCACGCCTCCACTCAGTGTGTCCAGTAATGCATTCCAACAACAAATTGAGCCAAAATGCATAAATGGCACCTCGCGGAGCTGAGCCGTATGAAGAATCAAACGACAATCCTTGGAAATCGCTTGCGATGCCCGGGTCCGTAACGCCGCCAGCGGGAGCATAAGAGCGCTTGGCAGAGTGACCGAAGCCGGTCATGACGCAGTCGAACTTGGCTGGGATGGAGCAGACGCTACCGGGGGCACACTCGGCGAAGGAGCAGCCGACAGAGGGCAGGAGCCAGGTCAAAGAATGACGCAGGCTGCCGATGTTCGTGGTGTCGATGCTTCTTGTGGTGCTTCTTGGGTTGCTTTGACCGGTGACCGGTAGGACTCGGCGAGGCACGACGCTTGCGGCGTTGCTGTTTCCCTGGAGCTGACGCGGAGGTAGTAGGCGTCGCCTCGTCACCAGAATCCATCGATGAATGCCGCGAAGAGCGACGATCACTCGGCGGTAAAGATTCATCACTCATCTCATCAGCGGAACCGAAGATTGCCTCATGAAGGCTTCTCGCCTTGGCAGAACGACGAGCATCTTCACCCGCCGAGTCAGAACCTGGAGGACTATCCGCCGAGGTCTCGGACAGAGAAATGGGATCCGAGAGCGACCCAGCGGCAAGATTCGTCGGGCTGGCGGACGGTGCAGAGCTGTCGCCAGGCCCTACGTCCTCGTCGTCAGACGCGTCAAGATCCTCAAGCAGCCGAGCGGTCACAGTACGAGCAGTCGCAGCAGATCACCGGATGGGGCGCCCAGAAGGGGACGCCTACAGCCGAGCTCGCAGGGAGAGACGGTCTGAGGACACTCACGGCCGGAGTCACTAAGTCGGTCGGTGTAGTGGATACGCTAATGCCTCGAGAGAGGGGGGGGGGAGAAAATCGAGGACAAGGTGACGACGACCGGGAGTGCCCAACCTCCGTTGATACGACGCTGAGTGGTACGCTTGACTGGGGCAACTCAGCTGAGCTAGGTGAGGTCGAGCCTAGGGCACAAACACTCGTAGCCGGGAGAGGCAGTGAATCCATGATATCAGAAGAGGACACCGACGATGGTTGAGTAGCCACGCCTGACGACATCGACAGAGGACAAGAAGTCGTAGAACTCACCAGAGTCGTCGAATCAGACGCAAAAACGGTGTCGTCGGCAGGTCCAGACATCTCAAACTCGTATTCGGATTCGCTCGAAGCTTCATCTTCGTCTTCAGAGTGACCGGAGACAGCTGGCTTTGTAGCAGAAATCAGCTGAAGGTGACGAACCTTTTCCGCCGAGTCCGACGACGAGATTTACCAGAGCGGGGTTTCCCTCCATCGGACACGGTGGCTTGAGGAGAACTCGAACGCAAAAGTGCACTGACAGCCTCGTGTATCCCCCCATTCCCCGGGAAGTGGACAAGCGTACGCCTAAGGCGGATGCGGCGCCGGCGAACGGTGACGAGGACCCGCAGCAGTTGGAGACTTTGGATTTGCATAACGCCGAAGCCGCTGCGTCGACGTCAAGTCCGCCGAAGGAGTACGGTGAGGCTGGGCAAGGGTCGGATCGGGTGGATTCGCAGCCGTCGCCGAGCTCACAGAAGCCACAGCCGGGTCCGCCGAGGAGGTCGCAGAGGAAGCCGGACCCGCTGGAGGTGCTACATTAGGACCAGCAGCTCGACCAGCAGCAGAACCAATCGCCGAGGCGTCTTGGCGAGGATGGGCGATCAACCCCAGCCGACGGGGTTCGCCAGCCGGAACGTTGAGAACGTCAGGGGAGCCAGACTCCAAGACGCGACACAACCGGGCGTTAAGACGAAGGTCGGACGGATCAAGCCAAGGAACCTCCAACCCGGCGCTAGCAGCAGCCATGTGAGGGTCGTTCATCGAAAGGGTACCGTTCCGGCGAATGAGTCGCTTCTGCCGCAAGATCACTGACCGCTGCTCAGCGATCACCAACTGAGCGTGCCGCAAAGGTTGAGCTGTACGGCTGCACCGATTCCTGCAGCCGCTCGAAATTCTTAGAAGCAATGCCTTGGAGACTAACACACGCTGCATCCCTCTCGGAGATGGACCGGAGGAGGACCGCGATCGCAGCGTCCCGATCCAAGACTTGCTGGTGGTGGAGCGGGGCCTGCCTCAACGCAGCGTCGACCTCGCTCTGCTCAGCTACGATAGCACGAGCAAGTTTCGCTTCACTCAGGGCTACAGCCGTTCGCAGTGAAGCAAGGAGATTAGCAGACTACGTGGCAGCAGCCTCCAATCGGGACACCGGTTGTGGCGCCGATGAGAGCTGAGTGGACAATTCGACATTGCTGAGGGCAAGAGAGTCCAGTCGCCGAGATAATTCGCGGTTCTCTTTTTGAACTGCTTGATTGCCGGCCCTGAGATCACCAATGATCTGGGGGTAATCAAGAGCGGCGTAGTTGCCTTTCAAGATGTCCAACTGCCCCCCCCCCCGCAGAAGAAGCATGCCGGATCGCTCGCCGCTGCACGGGATCCGAAGGCTCCACGGAACGAGTGAATCCGTAGGCCATGAGCCTCGCCAAGAAGGTCAATTCTTCTCGACGCTCGTATCCTTGCTCGGTAATACTGGTCATGAGGGAGTCAAGGCTCACTGGGGCAGCTGAGCGTGACTGACTGTTGACGCCCGAAGTGGTGTCACCCGGCAAACACGGTGGACCAGGAGGGCGCGCGAGAGAAGACTCCGCCGACTCCGCGTCAGACTCATGAGAAGTTGTCAGGTCGACCAACCCAGCTTCAGGCCGGTCGCTGACCCCACGAGTGCCGACGGGTCGAGGAATCGACTCAGCTGGCGCGCCTTTACCTCGACGAGGAGCTGGGGGAGAATGGTGGCGCCGCGAGTTGTGCTGGGATAACATGCGAGGAGTAAGGATCTGCCAAGTGAGTGACAGCGGAAGCAACAAACGTACCGAAGAAGGTGGTGGAGAGCCGCGAGACGTCATCAGCCGAGTACGGACCAACGGTGGCAGGACCAAATGAAGGATGAAGACACTCACCAGCTCGGCTCGTATCATAACCGGGGCAGTTGTGGTGTAGGGATTTCCAGATTCGACCATACGCCAACCTACTTTAGGTCAAGAATCGGCTCGGTCGGATAACCCAGAGCTTAGGAACAAAGGATCATGGTAAGTACTCGGTGATCTGTCCGGGTGATGCTATCCGGGTAGCCGCTGAGCTCAACGGTCACCTGAACCGAGCTGGGGGTCGGTAGAGATCCGAAACGACTACATTTCACTAGATATTTGAATAAGAAGCATAGGATTAAATAGGGGGAGCCGAGAAGACCCCCAGAAGATAACAGAGCAGAAATTTCCTAGTTCAAGATACGTGTACACTTTTTCGGTAAGACCCTGCATAGGGCTGGATTATGCCCGCCGTCAGTACTCGAGAGACATAGCTTGTAGGGTATTGACTGGTAGCGCCAAGAGATTAGGTCGGTCCGGGTAGGACAAAATCTCGATACGCGCGAAAAGAAAGTCCCGCATACTCAGCGGGCCGGTACGTCGGATAGCCGGGTGCCGTAACACTTCTAGCTGAGCAGCCTCTGCGCTCGGTGACCTGTAAAAGCGCTCGCGCGCCGTCGTCCATCCTTTGGTGGAGGGCACATGGTTGTGAACGAGCTTAGCCGAACCAAACTCGGCGGAGCCTCGGAAGTGATCTGACTTGGTTAGTCGGAAGCGAGTGGAAGCGAACCACTCGTCTGTCCCGAAAGGGCCGGACCGCGAGGGGACCACCCTCTGCGCAGGCCATACAATTGCCGACCCAACGCGGCGATTCGTTGTGGTTTGTGTAAGAAATCCACATCTGATGGTATTTGTCTGTTTTGCTACACCACGAAGTCTCTCCATGAACACGATCACGCTGACCGGTTCCGGGAGAGGGTCCGCCGCCATTACGGCGATCAGGGTTCTCAACGCTTGGACATAGTCCAATAAATCATTCTTACCATGGCGGGTAACAAGGAACTTCGACCGGATACGGTACGCCTGATTAGGCGGCGCGAACACGCGCGAAAGCTGTTGTTTCAGCTGATCCCAAATGGGAAATGCAGCGTCAACAGAGGTGCCGCCGTTAGTGTCCATTCGCGAGCGCGGCCTCCAAGCCTGGAGATAGCCAGCGCCACGCGCTGATGCTCAGACTGGAGCAGGGCCGATCCCATGGCCATCTCGACCTCACGGGTTCAGAGAAGGAGATTCTCTCCATCCTTTCCCTCGAAGGTTTTTACGCTCACCATGAGCGGTTTGAGTCTCATAGACTCTTCACGCGTCATTGACGCCGCCGCCGTTGCGGCGCTCATCTTCTCTTGGACATGCTCCAAGAGCGCGTTCTCGTAGCGGGAGAACGATTCAAGCCTGGCGGTGACCGCCTCTGGACCTTGCGATGCAAGATAAGCCCCGCCCTCCGGACCAAGCAAGGACATAAGCTTAGTAAGCGCGTCCTGCTGCGCCGGAGGCAAATTTGCGAAGACGGGGCGTTCCATCCTCGCAGAGGATATAGTCAACCGACTCAGGAGCGGGATTGACTACAAGTGCTACCAAGTGCAGCGGGGCGGTCGTAGCTTTAGCGTCAGAGGAAGACGTTCGACTGGAAGAGTCACTAATACTAAGTTCCTTATCCAAAGGACATTACAGCCCAGGGCCAGGGCTCAAAGTTAATACCTTAACGTTTATGCCTTAAAACCATAAGTGTTTTATTTTCTATTATTGCGGCCAAGCCGCCTAGGGGTAAATGTATCTCTTAAACTATCTAGTATAGAATAACCTAATCAAATGCATAACGTGTGAGTTTCAGTCAACGTACTGATATACCTTGTTAACTCTCCAACTTATGTACTGAGAGTTTGTTAACTCTCCGGGTACTTCGTACCCCTGTGTGTTCCACACCATGTAACCGTGTTACAGTACTTGTTGCTGATGAGGTAAATTTAATTCTGTTAATACTTAAATTCTTTGCGGCCCACTACCTTGCGCATCCTATGATCAACAAACTGGTCATTAAAGGTCATGTCATACTTGCCCAATAATAGTGAAACAAATCCGGCAATCTATTGAGTAGACCGCGTATCAAAATTAACATATGCTTACCGATCCGACCTTGTTGATTGCGTATTCGCTCTCTGGAAATAGGTGGACTGACCCTTGAGCAACGCCGTGGTTCTTCTTCATCTCTATCATAATAGTCACCTTCGAACGTGGTAGTCCCATACGTCCCACGTGCAGCGTCAGCTCTTCCACCTCGCCAGGTAGCTCGACGATATTCGTGTCGCTGAGCTCAGCGTCCTCAATCCTCTCTTCGTACCCCCCCTCCTTTCACTTGCATCTACGCTCTCACTCTTCTTGTTTTGGCCCATTATCATTTTCAAATTGGACGGTTGTCCCATACTTCTGGTCATGGTGATGAGTCATTGATCCGCCGAGTCCGACCCCGCGAAAGGCGATTCTCCAGTCATCGCTAAGCTTCCGTCGCCCGAAGTCGCTGATCCCTTGACCAGCTTTACCTTTTCTCTTTTTCTTATTTTCCTCTTAACTGGGTTATCTGGTGCCTACAAAGAAAGCACCCACTTCTGATCCGGGGTCTAGGCACAAGTATGGTGTAGTCGAATACCCAAATACTGTCAGATGTGGGTTCTTTCACAAACCACAACAAATCATCGAGTTATGTCGACGCTCGTATGGTCTGCATATGGGGTGACCCCCTCGCGCTTCGACCCAGCCGGACAGACGAGTGGCTCGCTTTCACTGAGTTCCGAGTAACCAAGTCAGAGTAATTGCGATTCTCCGCCGAGTTCGGCTCGGCCGACCTTCTTATGAAAACTCTGTCCCATCCAAAAAGGATGGATGACGGCGCGCGAGCGCTTATACAAGTCACCGAGCGCAAAAACGGCTGAGCTACAAGTGCCCCGCCACTCGGGCCATCCGTAGACGCAACCGATCTGAAGCCGGTGACTCGGCTCTATTCGTAGCTAATTCGAAACGCATCAACGGCCATAGACTCGAGTAGCAAAGACGAGCTTTTGTCTCTACCCTGCTTGTGTGAGGTGCAAAAAGGGCTAATCACACTACACCTGTCAAGCGCGACCTGATGACAGCGGATCCTTTCGTCCGAGACGCAGTCGATCTGGTGGTGGTGATTTGTCCCCATTCGTAGCAAGAACAAATCACAGAGTAGCCCTAAAACCGACCCACAGAGACGCGCTTTTGCCGCTACTCCGGTTGTTTAAGGCGCCCAAACAGCTAACTACACTGCACCTGTCAGCGCCGCCCTGGAGACAGGGGACCCTTTCGTCTTGAAAAGCAACCCGGCTGTTGACGTGAATTCGGACCCATTCGTAGTAAAATCAAATCACATAGGCGAGCATAGGCTCGAGCGGCAGGGGCGAGCTTTTGACGCTACTCCGCTCGTTTGAGGGGCGAAGGCAGCACTTTACACTGCACCTGTCAGCCCCGACCTGGTGATAGCGAACCGTTTCGTCTGGAAAAGCAACCCGGCTGCTGACTTTGATTCGGCCCCATTCGTAGCAAAAACGAATCAGATAGACAAGCATAGGCTCGAGCGACAGGGGTGAGCTTTTGACGCTACTCCGCTCGTTTGAGGCGCGAAGGCAGCAGTTTACGCTGCACCTGTCACCCCCGACCTGGTGATAGCGGACCTTTTCGTCTGACAACGCAACATGAATCCTGACTTTGATTCGGCCCCATTCGTAGCAAAAACGAATCAGATAGACAAGCATAGGCTCGAGCGACAGGGGCGACCTTTTGACGCTACTCCGCTCGTTTGAGGCGCGAAGGCAGCAGTTTACGCTGCACCTGTCAGCCCCGACCTGGTGATAGCGAACCGTTTCGTCTGGAAAAGCAACCCGGCTGCTGACTTTGATTCGGCCCCATTCGTAGCAAAAACGAATCAGATAGACAAGCATAGGCTCGAGCGACAGGGGTGAGCTTTTGACGCTACTCCGCTCGTTTGAGGCGCGAAGGCAGCAGTTTACGCTGCACCTGTCACCCCCGACCTGGTGATAGCGGACCTTTTCGTCTGACAACGCAACATGAATCCTGACTTTGATTCGGCCCCATTCGTAGCAAAAACGAATCAGATAGACAAGCATAGGCTCGAGCGACAGGGGCGACCTTTTGACGCTACTCCGCTCGTTTGAGGCGCGAAGGCAGCAGTTTACGCTGCACCTGTCACCCCCGACCTGGTGATAGCGGACCTTTTCGTCTGGAAACGCAACCCGGCTGCTGACGTGGATTTGGCCGCATTCGTAGCAAAAACGAATCAGATAGGCGAGCATAGGCACGAGCAGCAAGGGTGAGCTTTTGACGCTACTCCGCTTGTTTGAGGCGCGAAGGCAGCATTTTACACTGCACCTGTCAGCCCCGACCTGGTGATAGCGAACCGTTTCGTCTGGAAAAGCAACCCGGCTGCTGACTTTGATTCGGCCCCATTCGTAGCAAAAACGAATCAGATAGACAAGCATAGGCTCGAGCGACAGGGGTGAGCTTTTGACGCTACTCCGCTCGTTTGAGGCGCGAAGGCAGCAGTTTACGCTGCACCTGTCACCCCCGACCTGGTGATAGCGGACCTTTTCGTCTGACAACGCAACATGAATCCTGACTTTGATTCGGCCCCATTCGTAGCAAAAACGAATCAGATAGACAAGCATAGGCTCGAGCGACAGGGGCGACCTTTTGACGCTACTCCGCTCGTTTGAGGCGCGAAGGCAGCAGTTTACGCTGCACCTGTCACCCCCGACCTGGTGATAGCGGACCTTTTCGTCTGACAACGCAACCCGGCTGCTGACGTGGATTTGGCCGCATTCGTAGCAAAAACGAATCAGATAGGCGAGCATAGGCACGAGCAGCAAGGGTGAGCTTTTGACGCTACTCCGCTTGTTTGAGGCGCGAAGGCAGCATTTTACACTGCACCTGTCAGCCCCGACCTGGTGATAGCGAACCGTTTCGTCTGGAAAAGCAACCCGGCTGCTGACTTTGATTCGGCCCCATTCGTAGCAAAAACGAATCAGATAGACAAGCATAGGCTCGAGCGACAGGGGTGAGCTTTTGACGCTACTCCGCTCGTTTGAGGCGCGAAGGCAGCAGTTTACGCTGCACCTGTCACCCCCGACCTGGTGATAGCGAACCGTTTCGTCTGGAAAAGCAACCCGGCTGCTGACGTGGATTTGGCCGCATTCGTAGCAAACACGAATCACATATGCGAGCATTGTGTGGCGTAGTAGAACACACAAATACCGTCAGATGTGGATTCCTTACACAAACTACAACGAATCGCCGCGTTAGGTCGGCAATTGTATGGCCTGCGCAGAGGGTGGTCCCCTCGCGGTCCGGCCCTTTCGGGACAGACGAGTGGTTCGCTTCCACTCGCTTCCGACTAACCAAGTCAGATCACTTCCGAGGCTCCGCCGAGTTTGGTTCGGCTAAGCTCATTCACAACCCTGTGCCCTCCACCAAAGGATGGACGACGGCGCGCGAGCGCTTTTACAGGTCACCGAGCGCAGAGGCTGCTCAGCTAGAAGTGTTACGGCACCCGGGCTATCCGACGTACCGGCCCGCTGAGTATGCGGGACTTTCTTTCGCGCGTATCGAGACTTTGCCCTACCCGGACCGACCTAATCTCTTGGCGCTACCAGTCAATACCCTACAAGCTATGTCTCTCGAGTACTGACGGCGGGCATAATCCAGCCCTATGCAGGGTCTTACCGGAAAAGTGTACACGTGTCTTGGACTAGGAAAATGCTGCTCTGTTATCTTCTGGGAGCCTTCTCGGCTCCCCCTATTTAATCCTATGCTTCTTATACAAATATCGAGTGAAATGTAGTCGTTTCGGATCTCTACCGACCCCCAGCTCGGTTCAGGCGACCGTTGAGCTCAGCGGCTATCCAGATAGCATATCCGGACAGATCGCCGAGTACTTACCGTGATCCTTTGCTCCTAAGCTCTGGGTTATCCGACCGAGCCGATTCTTGATCGAAAGTAGGTTGGCGTATGGTCGAATCTGGAAATCCCTACACCACAACTGCCCCGGTTATGATACGAGCCGATCTGGTGAGTGTCTTAATCCCTCATTTGGTTCTGCCACCGTTGATCCATACTCGGCTGATGACGCCTCGCGGCTCTCCACCACCTTCTTCGGTACGTTTGTTGCTTCCGCTGTCACTCACTTGGCAGCTCCTTACTACTCGCATGTTACTCCAGCACAATTCGCGGCACCATCCGTCTCTTCCAGCTCCTCGTCGAGGTGAAGGCGCGGCAGCTGGGTCGATTCCTCAACCCGTCGGCACTTGAGGGGTCAGCGACCGGCATGAAGCTGGGTTGGTCGACCTGACAACTTCCCATGAGTCTGACTCGGAGGCGGCAAGGTCTTCTCGCGCACGCCCTCCTGGTCCCCCGAGCTTGCCGGGCGACACCACTTCGGGCGTCAACAGTCAGTCACGCTCAGCTGCCCCAGTGAGCCTTGATTCCCTCATGATCATGGTTACTCAGCAGGGATATATGAGCGCCGGAAAGAATTGACCTTCTTGGCGAGGTTCATGGCCTACGGGTTCACTTCTCTTGGAGTCCGGGTCGCTTTCTTTTTAATTTGTTTCTTCTTCTGACTGAGTACCGTCCATGCCTCCATTTCGTAATTATTCAATAAATGCAATTTCGACACAGTAGCATTCCATCTCAACTCGGCATGTGTCGTCCGCCGAGTTGGTGTAACGTTTGGTGCAATAACTTTCAATCCTCATCTGCAACTTGCACCATTTGCAGACGGGTTTCACGCTTCTTCTGTAGTAGATAATCAAACAGAAGACCTCCACATGACAAATTCGACAGTTGTTCCCAAGTAGGCTCATCGTAGCCGACCCACTTAACTTTAAACTTCCGTTGTGACCGAGACGTACTCGTGGATAATGGTAGCTCGTCGTCGCGGATTGCTTCGACTTCATACTGGTTCGTACTTGCGTCTGGTTCCCAGCTATCTTCAGGTAGTAATTCTTCGTCAAATTAAAATCGCTGAGTCTCTTTGAGGTCAGCGATTAGCCCCGTCCTGGGTCTTTCGCCGAGTTCGGTTACTGCTTTCAGACGTGATATATGAACCACTGGGTAAGAACCTGTATCCACTCTTGTCGGGTAACACCAATTTATAGGCGAATTCCTCCACCTTCTTCTTCACCCTGAATGGTCCATGCCATCGATGGGCTAACTTCTAGGTCAGGCCCGACTTGACTCGCTCCATAAACAACCAGACTTGATCTCCTTCTTTGAACAAGGATTCGGTGGATTCATCGCTTGGTTCTTCAACTCCGGCTTCATCATCTGCTGTGTTGGAAATGGATCTTTTCTCCTTCTTGCTCAGTGTTTCGTTGTGTTCTCGAGCTCGTCGTGCTTTCTCTCGCACTTGGAACTCCGCTGCTTATCGAAGGGCAACTTCTCGTTGTCTGTACGCTTCTCGGTGCCACTCGACTGCGTCTGCCGAGTTGACTGGGCGTCGCTGTCCACGTCGTATTGAGCTCGTCATAGCCTTGAGTGTAGACTTGGCGTCCCAACCATGTACCAGATGGAAAGGGGTTTCTCGCCGAGTCGAGTCTCTTGAGCTGTTGATAGCGTGTACCATCTTCTCGACGATGTCATCCCAGTCGGCTTGAAGTGGGCCTTCGACGTAGTCCCGTATAGTCTGAACCATTGTCTTGACTGACCTCTCTTGTTGGCCGCTGGCTTGTGGTCGGTAACTCAGCGTAGCTCTTGATCTCGACTGCATCATCTCGGAGAACGTTTGGAATACTTCACTCATAAACCTTGGATCTCGGTCGAGCCGTATCAGAGACGGAGCCCCGAACTGCCTGAAGACGCATTCCTCAAATACCTTGGCCACTTCGAGTGCCCCGGTGTCATCCATAGCCTTAGCGATAACGAACCCGTGAAGTGGTCCTGGAACAGCAGCAGTGCAGTATTGCCCCGCTGAGTTCGAGGTAGGGGAATCACGAAATCCATTGACACGACTTGGAATGGATGGTCTGACACCACATTTCCCGGCGACTAACCTCTCAACTGCGGCTTGCTCTTACCGGTATTGCAGTCCTCGCAGGCCCTAACATGTTTCACCACGTCGGCGTAAAGACCAATCCAGTAGTAGTCGGCTTTGACTCGGTGATAAGTTCTGACGATACCTTGATGACCTCCTTCGATCGAGTTGTGACAGTTATGAAGTATCTCGTCGACCGTAGTTGACGAAATCACCAATCTCATTGAGAGGTTCGGTTCGCCGAGTTCGACCAGTCGGCGAGTTTCATCTCGGCGGTACAACAGGTCGTCTTCGCTGAGTACAAATACTTCTGCGACTTTGCCTGCATTCTGAGCTCGACGGTGCGTAAGGTCCTCAAATTCACCTCTCAGGTACGCCTTCAGATCGGCCCACCTGAGTTCTTCATCTTGTGCCTTCGCGATTCGTCGTCTCCGCTCAGTCTGTACTGTCATGGATCAATGTCGTTGGCATTCTGAGCTGTCTGGGCTGACTCCACCTGCGACCCTGTTTCGGCATTCGGGGTCGTGTGGTTAGTCCGTCGAGTCGACGCCCTGCTGACTTGTTCGAATTCATCTCCACTGCTTTCAAACGCAGATTCTCCAGGATTTGTTGATATGGCTTCGTGATCCTGACTTCCTCCTCTTGCTCTAGCCGAGTCTTCATCCAGCTCGTCCTCAAAGTGAGTTCGGCGTACTCGGCTACGAGTGACTGCCGTGACAATCGGGGTTTTCGCTGGGTTGTCTGTGGCGTACAGTTCTTCGGCTACTCGGTTAATCATTCTCAGTTCTGCTTTCCTATCCGCCCCGAGGATTACTCGTCCAGCTTTAGCTTCAAGTGCTTCTGTAGCGAGAGAATCAGCCGCTTCGTTATAGTGTCGCGCTATGTGTCGATACCGGACCGAGTTGAGTTGCTTCGTGAGATCCTTGTGTCGACCTTGCTCCACTTGCAACGTTTCTTTCTTGCATGCTATCACCCCCATGGATTGCTGGATTGCAAGCCGGGAGTCACCCACGATAATCAGATCAGTTATCCCTCGGTCAATCACCGCCAAGACTCCATTGTTCATGCCCGCGTACTCGGCGATGTTGACTGTGGTGGACGACAGGTACGCACTCGCAGCGATCTCAATGTCCTAATTCGAAAGGCGCCACAGTATCCACGAACAACTTCCATACCCGCCGTATTTAGCTGTCTTCGCTGAGCCATCAAATGACAGCACACAACCCGCAAAGTCAGCTGGTATTCGGGCGTATAGCAGCTCTGTGTCCATTCGAACTGTCGCCGAGTTCTTGGAGGGAGGCGCAAGGTGCTTCAAGGAATCGTCGAGTCCGATAAACGGGGTTATCGACGCCTGGAGCAACTGGGCGAAGTCTACATCTCGCTCGCGTACTCGCTTCACCTTCAAATCGTAGGGTGACAACATAACTACGAAACTGACTGCGCGGCCGTACAGCGAATTTGACTTAAACACCGACTCCAGCGTGGAGAAACGGGTGTAGACGTGTAGAGTCTTTCCCGCTAAGAGTGTGTAGCACACTTTTAGCAATTGTAACAGCGCGACTACTTCTTTCTCAGCGGGATGATAGCCGAGTTCATTCTCCTTTAGTACGCGTCCGCAGAAGCGAACTGGGTGCAGCTTGTCGTCGTGCGGCTGCATCATGGTACTCCTCAGTGCCCAGGTATTGGCGTACAGCATTATGTGGACTTCTTTCGCCATGTCGAAATGGCGCAGAATTGGAGCTTCTGCTACCCGTCTTTTGAGCTCGGCGAATGACGCTTTTGCTGACGCCAAGTCACCCCCAGGGCCAAAGTCCGTGTCTTTTAGCTGATAGAGTACCGCTCCATAAACAGCCAAGTTCTGGATGAATCGGCCGTAATAGTTTAGTGCACCGAGGAAGGCTTGCATCCCCTTCTTTGATTTTGGGAAGGCGAGCTCGGCGATCGCGGCTATCTTATTCGCATCAGCGCGTATGCCACTCGGCGTAATTTGGTGCGACAAGAAATCAACCTTGGGTTGGACAAAGCTACTCTTGGTAAAGCTGATGCTAATTCGGCATTCTATGAACCGGGCTAGTAGTCGGTCGAGTGTCTCCAAGCAGGCGTCAAACATCTCCCCTCCAAAACAGATATCATCGACAAACGACCTCCGCTTGAACATCGGAATTAAATAAGATCGGTCTGGCTCTCCATTAGCGAACATGTCGCCGTCCGGTCCGTTGACCAGGTCTTGGACTCAATCGCAGTCAGCTTGTGATTGGTGGTCCGCTTCGAACTTCGTTAGCTGACCTGGCGTTGAATCGCTGACCCCGCCGAGCTCGACCCGCCCAGTTCCCGACTCGGCTTCCGTAATAGCTATTCGTTCAGTAAACAACTGCCATCCTCCCTTTGGCTGAACGTATCCCCATTGAGCGTTGTTGATCAGTCGTTGATAAATCATTGGCGCATTCTTCAATCCAAACGGCATGCGTAACCATTCAAAGTGTCCAAGTGCACAGACGAACGCTGAGATCTGCCGAGCTCGGCATGTCATCAAGACTGCCCAGAGTCCGCTCGCAGCATCAAGCGAGCAAAACCACAAGTAACTCACCAATTCGGTGAGCAGGTCATCGACTAGTGGCATAGCGTATTCCATCGGCGTCGAAATCGCATTAACTAGCTTATAGTCAATGCATAGCCGAATATCCACGCCATTTTTCTTGAGCACTATCACCACTGGCGAGGCCCAAGAGCTGCCCGAGAATGATATTAACCCAGCTCGAAGCAGCCCCTTCAACAACTCGTACAGCTTGCTCAAGTGGCGGAGAGGTGTCCGCCGAGCTCTCTGTTTAATAGGTGCGTGTCCTTGAACGTCGATGTCGCACAATGCTCCATACGCTGGAGGCGGCAGGGCATTACCATTTGAAATCATTATTCCTTCGTGTTTTTGCAGCTCTGCCACCAACCTAGCCGACTGTGCTGGTGTATGACTACTCGACTTGACGTTTGGAGCGCCATAGTCGAGTTCTGTAGGCTCAACTTCAGTGAGGTCGGGAAGGAAAGCCAGCTCGTGAGCGTAGTCCGTCAACTCCAGATCTGTCCCACTCCGCTCAAAGATATCGGTCTTACCGTCGGCAACATCATCCTCTTGCCCGTCCTCGGTCGCTGCGATAGCCAAGTAGTGTTGTCTAAGGATTTCCGTTGGGTCTCTCATCGAGTTGCATTCATCATCTTCAGCTTGTCCTAAACCGTAGTCCATTCCGCCGTGGTCGAACACCGTCGCCGCTGAGTTCGTTACTTCGATCTCAGTTACAGTACCTCCCAACAGTGATACCTCTGATAAATCATAGGTGTCGTCCACGTCAGGGCCCGTGTCCGCTGAGTTTACTGCGATGGCCGATCTGACTCCTGCGTGTTCAAACTTGTCTCCGAGGTAGATGTTATCATCGTCATGCCTTCTGACCACATCCGACCCGGTTTCAGCCTCCATAGCCTCCAACGCTGAGTCCGCCGTAAGCTCTGGGTTATCAGACCGAGCCAATTCTTGATCTAAAGTAGGTTGGCGTATGGTCGAATCTGGAAAATCCCTACACCACAATAGGTACGAGCGACAGGGGCGAGCTTTTGCCGCTACTCCGCTTGTTTGAGGCGCGAAGGCCGCATATTACACTGCACCTGTCAGCCCCGACCGGGAGATAGCGAACCGTTTCGTCTGGAAAAGCAACGTGGCTGCTGACATGCATTGGGCCCCATTCGTAGCAAAAACGAATCCCATAGACGAGCATAGGCACGAGCGACAGGGGCGAGCTTTTACCGCTACTCCGGTTGTTTAGGGCGCCCAAACAGCTAACTACACTGCACCTGTCAGCGCCGCCCTGGAGACAGGGGACCTTTTCGTCTCGAAAAGCAACCCGGCTGTTGACGTGGATTCAGACCCTTTCGTAAAAACAAATCACATAGGCGAGCATAGGCTCGAACGGCAGGGGCGAGCTTTTGCCGCTACTCCGCTTGTTTGAGGCGCGAAGGCCGCATATTACACTGCACCTGTCAGCCCCGACCTGGAGATAGCGAACCTCTTCGACTGGAAAAGCAACGTGGATCCTGACTTGGATTCAGCCGCATTCGTAGCAAAAACGAATCACATAGGCGAGCATAGGCACAAGCGACAGGGGCTAGCTTTCGCCGCTACTCCGCTTGTTTGAGGCGCGAAGGCAGCATTTTACACTTTACCTGTCAGCCCCGACCTGGCGATAGCGGACCTTTTCGTCTGGAAACGCAACGTGGCTGCTGACGTGGATTCGGTGCTATTTGTAGCAACATCAAAGCACGTAGGCGAGCATAGGCACGAGCGACAGGGGCGAGTTTTGCCGATACTCCGCTTGTTTGAGGCGCGAAGGCAGCATTTTACACTATACCTGTCAGCACCGACCTGATGATAGCGGACCTTTTCGTCTGGAAACGCAACGTGGCTGCTGACATGCATTCGGCCCCATTCGTAGCAAAAACGAATCACACAGGCGAGCGTAGGCACGAGCGGCAGAGGCGAGCTTTTGACGCTACTCCGCTCGTTCGATACTCGAAGCCCGGTGATTACACTTTACCTGTCAGCCCCGACCCGATGATAGCGGACCTTTTCGTCTGGAAACGCAACGTGGCTGCTGACGTGGATTCGGCCCCATTTGTAGCAACATCAAAGCACGTAGGCGAGCATAGGCACGAGCGACAGGGGCGAGTTTTGCCGATACTCCGCTTGTTTGAGGCGCGAAGGCAGCATTTTACACTTTACCTGTCAGCACCGACCTGATGATAGCGGACCTTTTCGTCTGGAAACGCAACGTGGCTGCTGACATGCATTGGGCCCCATTCGTAGCAAATACGAATCATATACACGAGCATAGGCACGAGCGGCAGAGGCGAGCTTTTGACGCTACTCCGCTCGTTCGATACTCGAAGCCCGGTGCTTACACTGTACCTGTCAGCCCCGACCTGATGATAGCGGACCTTTTCTTCTGGAAACGCAACCCGGCTGCTGACGTGGATTCGGCCCCATTCGTAGCAAAAACGAATCACATAGGCGAGCATAGGCACGAGCGGCAGGGGCGAGCTTTTGACGCTACTCCGCTCGTTCGATACTCGAAGACCGGTGATTACACTTTACCTGTCAGGCCCGACCTGGTGGTAGCGGGCCTTTTCTTCTGGAAACGCAACCCGGCTGCTGACGTGAATTCGGCCCCATTCGGAGCTAAAACGAATCATATACACGAGCATAGGCACGAGCGGAAGGGGTGATCTTTTGACGCTACTCCGCTCATTCGATACTCGAAGACCGGTGATTACACTGTACCTGTCAGGCCCGACCTGGTGGTAGCGGGCCTTTTCTTCTGGAAACGCAACCCGGCTGCTGACGTGAATTCGGCCCCATTCGGAGCTAAAACGAATCATATACACGAGCATAGGCACGAGCGGAAGGGGTGATCTTTTGACGCTACTCCGCTCATTCGATACTCGAAGACCGGTGATTACACTGTACCTGTCAGGCCCGACCTGGTGGTAGCGGGCCTTTTCTTCTGGAAACGCAACCCGGCTGCTGACGTGAATTCGGCCCCATTCGGAGCTAAAACGAATCATATACACGAGCATAGGCACGAGCGGAAGGGGTGATCTTTTGACGCTACTCCGCTCATTCGATACTCGAAGACCGGTGATTACACTGTACCTGTCAGGCCCGACCTGGCGGTAGCGGACATTTTCGTCTGGAAACGCAACGTGGCTGCTGACGTGGATTCGGCCCCATTCGGAGCTAAAACGAATCATATACACGAGCATAGGCACGAGCGGAAGGGGTGATCTTTTGACGCTACTCCGCTCATTCGATACTCGAAGACCGGTGATTACACTGTACCTGTCAGGCCCGACCTGGCGGTAGCGGACATTTTCGTCTGGAAACGCAACGTGGCTGCTGACGTGGATTCGGCCCCATTCGTAGCAAAAACGAATCCCATAGGCGAGCATAGGCACGAGCGGCAAGGGTGAGATTATGCTGGCAACATGCGATGATGACAAGCTGGCGGAGAGTCTCTACCACGCTCGAGTCGCCAACATTCACGAGCTCGAAGAGATCATCGAAGATGTTTTCAAGGGCAAGGAGAGGATGGCCAAGCGTGACAGTGAGTACCGATACTCCAAGAGTCGTGATACGCGACGCGACGATGGATACGCCCGCAACATCCGGCGTGATGACCGTCGCCGCGATGACAACCGAAACAAACCAAGAGTGACGCTCATTGAAGCCACGGTGGATGACCTACTAGCTGAATTAGAAGGTCGTGAAGCTGCTCAAGGAGGCACCGAGTATTCAAACGAAGATCCGAACGCTTACAACGATGTCCAAGACGAGTACAACGACTTTTAGCCCGATAATACGGATGGCGATTTCTCATTGGATGAAAACGACCGATACGTCGCCGCTGCTAACGAAAATGAGCGCCGTGCAGCTGCTGAAGGCACCTACGCACGTTCAGACAACCGTCAACCGCGTGGAAACATGCCTGATCGCGAGAATGGCTTCAATCAAGATCGCCGAAGTAGTGACCGTGGGTTCAATCAGGACCAACGCGGTCGACGTGACTTCAACCGCGACAACCGACGCCCACAGTACGAACCATGCGCGGTGTGCGGTGGCATGAGTCACTCCGCCCACTACTGTAACGAGCGATGCAAGTTCTGCAAGCAGCTCCACGATGCTGGACAATGCGAACGTTTCCGCAACTTCCAAGACCTTGCCAAATTCGTGCGCACTAAAGGCACGAAGGAGGAACTCCCGCCAGAGCTCAAGGCCATCGTTCAAGAACGTCATTTAAACTAGGCAGCCCGCCAACTACAACTGGGTTGGTCCCTATCGGGCTGCCACAGTTAACCGAGCCTTCAATGGAAGCAGAGTGTATCTTTGCTTTCATGGGGCAGAGTGAATGGCCTGATAAATACAAAACAAGTGTGAACGCGACGGAAAATGAAAAGGAGAGGAGTAGAATCCTCGGTGGAGGTGTTGGAGAGAGAGTGGAGTGTGCTGATGCTGATGAGGGCACCAGCGAGGGTTCGTTCGGCTTGGTGTCGAGTGCAGCGCGAGACGAGCCCAAGGGTCACTCCAAGATGATGAAGTTGAACCCTGGCGAGAGACAGGGGTGGTGGTCGGCTAAGAAATTCGACCGACGGATCAGAATGAGAGCTCTGGTGCAAGGCGCTCTGAGCGACCAGCGAACGAGGACCCTTCTCGACACAGGAGCGAACGTTAGTGTGATCACCGACGCCTTTGCCAAGAAGTTGCGACTCCGAGATGTACCCGATCACGGACGCCGCATTGACATTCAAGGTATTAACGAAGGCAAGGTGTCTACGACGCGGCGAGCGTGCGTCAAGATTACGCTTGGATGGGAGATGGTGTACGAGTTCGAGATGTGGGTAATGGCGCATAGTGCAGGCATCGACGTGGTACTCGGGACCGACTTTATGATCCCAGCTGGGATCCGGTTGGACCTGTTTTACGGCGCGGCGCAATTACCGCACGAAGTTCAAATCCCACTGATCAAGACCAAGAACATGATCGACAGCGAAGAATACGGCTCCCATGTTAACGCCGGGCCACCCGAGCGTTTGGACATTCAAGCGCACGAGTGGCGAGAATATCGACTAGCGAAGCGCCACGTCGGTCTGGAAGAACACGTACTGTGGGTTCGTCGAGCGAACAAGCTAATCCCGTCAGTAACGAGGTTTCGACGTGGACGGCCTCAGAGCATTCGATTGACCAACGTGTCCGATCGAACTGTGTACCTACCAGCACACGACTCGATCGCAATGTGGATTCCAGATGGGGATTTGCCACGAGGTGACGGCTATGTTCGTCTGGAGTCCAAGAAGTACCAAGACTGGCAAGTATTGGCCTACGAAGGTTGCAGAGACCGCGAGCTCTTCCAACGTGAATGCGAAATCTACGAACAATGGCTTGCAACTCAGCCTTCGGCAGTTGATCGACCAGACTACCCAGAACCCAGTGGAGTGCTACCACGACCTCTAGAAGACTCGCTAGTGGATTCTAGTGATCGTCTGACGTGAGCAGAACGTTGAAAACTGATCCTGGAAGAACGTGAGTGAGTGGAAGCCTGTCTGGCGTCTGGGGTGACAGCCGGGGATTCGGCTGACGGTCAGCCTTCCGAAGAACCTTTGGACACGTACACGACAACCCATGGCGGAAGCAATAACGTGAACGAAGCCTCGGTAGTGCGTACACACGAACTACTGAGACCGGTAAACGTGGTACATACGCCAACGAGTGTTAGTGTCCAGTCAGGGGTGACCACGGAAGCGACAAGTAACAGCACTGGATTAAATGGAGTCACCTGTTTTGACGAAGCTGTCCCGGCCTTGTGTGTCACCAAATCTGCGAACGAGACGTCGGTGGTTGATCCAGAGGATGCAGGCATCGCGCTGAAGGTGTTGAGTACGGCACCGAGTATTCATTGCAAGATTGGTGCGAATGCTGAACTGTCGAAACGGCGGCAGAACGAGGAGCTGAACAAAAGTCAGCAACCCAATATTTCGGCGGCCCGCGCATTCAATATTGCGAACGACGACTCGGCAGATGGCCCAGAGATGGGAAACCAGGATGGGAAGGAGATGGACCAAGTACCGACTGTTGAAATCAAAGCGGATGCCAATGTTGAGTCAAGGGAAGAATCCGTAGCGACGTTGGACGGAACATACATCTCGGTTGCTCGAGTGTTAACGACCGAAGGAAATGAAGCAACGGAGGATACGAGAAATGATTTCTACGAACACACAGCTAACAACATTGGCTTGGACGACTACGCGAAGGAGCTGGCATTTCTGCTGGATCTGACCGAAGAGATCAACACGACAATTGACTACACTGCGCCTAATGTTGCTGATCCTGAGCTGTCGACTGAACGCCGAGAACGTCTGGTCGCGACGCTAAAGAACCACGAGCACATCCTGATTGCTAGTGGTAACGCACTGCCGCCGCCAGCCTACGGTGCGGTATGCGATATCGACACACAAGGGCACGCCCCAATTAAACAGCGTGCCCGGCGCGTGCCGCTACGATTTTTCGGCAAGCTGTACGAGCTGCTGCGCGCTTTATTGCGTGCAAGACTGATCGTCTTTTCAGACAGTCCATGGGCATCGCCGATCGTGATTGTGATGAAAAAGAACGGGCTGGACATCCGGCTCTGCATTGATTACAAGATGGTGAATGCTATCACCGCGATCATGGAGTATGCAATGCCGCTAGTCGACGACCTGTTAACAGATCTCGAGCGCTACCTATGGTTCTGCTCGCTGGATGCAGCAAGCGGCTTCTGGGCGGT
The DNA here is from genome assembly GCF_000142945.1 of Phytophthora infestans T30-4. Taxonomy (NCBI): domain Eukaryota; phylum Oomycota; class Peronosporomycetes; order Peronosporales; family Peronosporaceae; genus Phytophthora; species Phytophthora infestans. The sequence continues at coordinate 2,131,123 of NW_003303734.1, read as the reverse complement.
CATGATGACCTTGCGAGCGCGTAAAGTATCGGCGTCCGTCTGCGCACTCGGACATTTCGAGTGGTTACGCATGCCCTTCGGGCTAAAGAACGCGCCGATGATCTACCAGCGTATGATTGACAACGCACTCTGGGGGTTCGTTCAATCTAAAGGAGGTTGGTTTGAATACTCGGAGAAGATGCGTTTAGCTGAAGAACAGGCCAAGGAACGTCGTGGGCCAAGCGCCGAGGGTTCGTTTTAAACGAAGTTCGCGGCAGACCGCGAAGCACCGGTAGAGACCGACCCTGTACTACAACTCGTCAACAGCCCCGTCGCTGACATGTTTACGAACGGGGAACCAGACGAATCATCGCTGGTACCTGTATTTGGTCGACGGTCGTTTGTGGATGACATTTGCTTCGGTGGCGAGGATTTCGACAGCTGCCTGGCGACGCTGGACCGATTGCTAGCAAGATTTGCACAGTGTCGGATCAGCATTAGCTTCACCAAGAGCATCTTTTGCCAACCCAAGGTGGACTTTCTGTCGCATAAAATTTCGCCAGAAGGCATCAGGTCTGACCCCAAGAAGCTTGCGGCCATCACCGAGCTTTCGTTTCCAACGAGCAAGAAGGGCATGCAGTCGTTTCTTGGAGCAGTTAATTACGACAGCCGCTTCATTCAAGACTTCGCGGTCTACGGTGCGGCGCTGTACCAGCTCAAGGATGAAGACTTTGTCGTTGAAGGTGGCCTTTCTGTGGCACGTCGTTCCTTCGAAAACTTGAAGACAAGTGTTTCACATTCACCCATCCTCAGGCACTTCGATCGGTCGAAAGAAGTTCACGTCATGCTCTTTGCGAATGAATGGGCGCTGAGCACTACGCTAATGCAAGAACATGAAGGCAAGTTACACCCCGTACGGTTCCTCGGTCGGGTGCTCAAGGAGGCCGAAATGAACTACCATCCTGCTGAGAAGGAAGTTTTGGCGTTACTTCTGCTGTTGAAGATCTGTTACGTCCAGCTGGCAGGAAAGACGCTACATGTCTATACACGATTCTCGACGTTAGAGTGGGTGCATAAGTCGAAGTCACTCTTCGGACGCGCGGTCCAGTTCGCAGTGCTGCTATCGCAGTGGCACCTGAAGGTGCAGCGCGTGAAGGAGAAGGATGTCGCTTTCGCGCAGCTACTGCAATCAAGCATCACGAGCTTCGTCGACCTGGAAGACTCGCTCGCGCCGGTGGCGCCTCCAAACAAGGGTTCCCCGACTATTCGAATGGACCCCGCGTTGCTGTACGCCAGGATTTCCCGTAATTACAGCGGATTCGTCATGTCGTTTGACGGATCAGCGAAGACAGAGAAGTACGGTGGCTACGGGAGTTGTTCATGGGTGCTGTGGAGCCTTCCTGAGTGGAAGGTAGTGATTGCTACAAACGCTTACCTTTCGGCCACCACGGTGAATGAGGCAGAGTACACAGGAATGATAAACGGTGTGAAGGCTGCTATTGCGCACGGTGCCGAGGATTTAGTCATCGTTGGTGACTCAAGGCTCGCGATTCAACAATCACTAGGGGTGATCGCATGCAGGAAGGAAACTTTGCTAGCGCTGCTGAATACTCACAAGGAACTCACGGCCAAGCTTCGATCAGTTAAATATCTCCACGTTGTACGAGAATACAACGCTGCCGCGGATTCGTTAGCCACTGAAGCGCTGGAATCAAAAGTCAGTCGGGTCATCTTGGCTGAAACTCGCAAGTCGGAATTGGCATCGCTGAACCGCATCCAGGAAATGATCTACGAGCCGGATGAAGTCTCGGTAAGATGTTTCGTCACGAGGAGCAGAGCGTCAAGTACATGTACTGTCAGGCAGCGAGTCTTCAAAGTGGAAAACTTTCGTGGTTGATTACAGCTCACCAAAGTGCGATTATGGTAATATAGCAGTGATGACTCGGCGACAGACGAAAGCCAAGAAACGCGTCAGGTTTGCAGATGAACACTTGGAGGAGGTCTCAAAAGCTCAAGAACAGAATGAAGAACGACGAGAGACGTCCACCGAAGATTCAATCGGCGAAGATTTGCCAGACCATCCTCACAAGACTGTACCAGCGGCATTTCCCGATGCGGAAGATGTTGACCCGGTAGCGATACAGCGGGAACGACGCAGACGGATACTGGTGGCACAAGACGAGGAGCAGAAGTGGTTTAACATCAAGAAGGTGCTTCAGGGCCAAGCAGAAGAGCTGAGTTACAAAGAAGCTCGAGATGCCTGGAAGTATGCTGACCGGTTCGTGTTATCAGAAGACGGCGTGCTTCACTATCTTGGATTGAATCGTCGGTACGACCACGGTTGGCAAGAGGAGACCAAGCTGTGGCTTGTGGTACCAACAACGATGATTCAAGAGGTCTTGCAGAACTGTCACGACTCGCTGGAAGGAGGACATCAAGGTGTTGTAACGGGGATACATGGTGTGGAACACACAGGGGTACGAAGTACCCGGAGAGTTAACAAACTCTCAGTACATAAGTTGGAGAGTTAACAAGGTCTCTCAGTACGTTGGCTGAAACCCACACGTTATGCATTTGATTAGGTTTAACTATGCTAAATAGTTAAAAAGATACATTTACCCCTAGGCGGCTTGGCCGCAATAATAGTAAATAAAACACTTCTGGTTTTGAAGCATAAAAGTTAAGGTGTTAACTTTGAGCCCTGGTCTTGGGCTGTAAGTGTCCTTTGGATAAGGAACTTAGTATCACTGACTCTTTGAGTCGAACGTCTTCCTCTGACGCTAAAGCTACGGCAGCCCCGCTGCACTTGGTAGCACTCGTAGTCAATCCCGCTCCTGAGTCGGTTGACTATATCCTCTGCGAGGATGGAACACCCCGTGTTCGCGAATTTGCCCCCGGCGCAGCAGGACGCGCTTACTAAGCTTATGTCCTTGCTTGGCCCGGAGGGCGTGGCTCATCTTGCATCGCAAGGTCCAGAGGCGGTCACTGCCAGGCTGGAATCGTTCTCCCGCTACGAGAACGCGCTCTTGGAGCATGTCCAAGAGAAGATGAGCGCCGCAACGGCGGCGGCGTCGATGACGCGTGAAGAGTCTATGAGACTGAAACCGCTCATGGTGAGCGTAAAAACCTTCGAGGGAAAGGATGGAGAGAATCTCCTTCTCTGAACCCGTGAGGTCGAGATGGCCATGGGATCGGCCCTGCTCCAGTCTGAGCATCAGCGCGTGGCGCTGGCTATCTCCAGGCTTGGAGGTCGCGCTCGCGAATGGGCACTAACGTGCGGCACGTCTGTTGACGCTGCATTTCCCACTTGGGATCTGCTGAAGCAACAGCTTTCGCGCGTGCTCGCGCCGCCTAATCATGCGTACCGTGTCCGGTCAAAGTTTCTTGCTACCCGCCAGGGTAAGAAGGATTTATTGGACTATGTCCAAGAGTTGAGAACTCTTATCGCCGGAATGGCGGCGGACCCTCTTCCGGAACTGGTCAGCGTGACCGTGTTCATGGAGGGACTTCGTGTGAGCGCAGCTCGAACGGAAGTGCTCCGTGTACACCCTAACCCTTTCGAAGAGGCGGTGGATGTGGCATTGAATGCCGAGCACAACTTCAGGTCGGCGCGACCTGGTTGGAGCGCTGGTAGCGCAAGCTCTTCGAGCGGTCCAGAGCCGATGGACCTCAGCTATGCTGAAGATGAAGAAGCGGAGCTTCTTGCTGCGGAGCAGCGCGCCGGCATCCGCAGAGGCTTTGTGTGCAATAGCACTAAGCACTTGAGGGCCTATTGCCCTCTGCGCAAGAAGCGCGAGGCTCCGGCGAGCCAACCCTCCAGGTCATCGCCGGGAAACGGCAACTCCCAGTAGGCGCGGGGCGGCCTACTGGGGAAGAACTGAGTTTTGTTGTGCCTCGAAGAGGTAGAGGGCAACGGGGCTCAGCCCCGAAGAGAGCTGATCTCTCTTACGAGAAGAGTGTGTGCAAGCCGGGCTTGCTGGTCGTTCAAGCGAACGTGAAGGGCTTTGCAAAGCCATGGAGAGTCTTGATTGACTCGGGAGCCTCAAGCAACTACGCCCGTCGCTCCACCCTGGAAGGGAGTCAGCTGTATGCTGAGGCACTGGAAGTGCCAACGAGAGATACGATCTCTGTCCGTCTCGCGACGGGGACACTGGTAACTGTGTCGAAGGTCTCCGTCGACCTTGGAGTGAAGTTTGAGAACTTCGATAGCGTGGAACGCTGTTTGGTCTTAGACCTGTATGCGAGGTATGACCTCATCCTTGGCAGGCATGGCTGGAACGTCATGAGCCATGGATCGACTGGAAGTCGAAAACGCTGGGTGCGTCGCACCCTGCTCCTAGTGGAGCTTTGGTGAGTCATGAACCCACCTCTGCTAGGAAGCAGAAGCGCTTTTGGCGCGAGCACGAGGCCGAGGCGGCCGTAGTGCTGGACATTGGTATGTCCGAAATTGTTAGCAACGAGGTTGCTGTTTGCCCTGAGGGCGTACGTGGTGCGGCACGTTATCCGCGGAGCGGTGCAGGTCAGGTCAATGACCAACTGCTGGGTCCTGGTGAGGACGAGCGCGGAGTGGCGCGTAATCCACTGAGTGGTATGAATCTGGTCGATGACCTACCGCTGCGTGACCCGAGGGTCGCGGTCGATTGCGAGTCGAGGCATCATGGGCGTGGCCCAGGAGATGCAGGTGAAGTAACACCTAGTTTATTGTGTGAAGGTCAAGAACCTCTTGGCTTTCAGCCGAGTGTCTTGCGAGACACTGTATCCTCTTCGAGGAGTGATGGTGCTGCTGCACCCGGTGGTGGTGACGGAGATGTCGCCACACCACCCTCATCCGGCCGGGCTCGGTCGCGGAGGGAGAGGAGAAGAAGACGCAGGGCGTCTGTGACGTCTTCGACGTCGGACGATGCGTCCAACGTGACGAGCGGCGATGCTCCACGTGATTGCTGTGAACAGCTGTATACACTCGTGAACGGAGTGACGAGAGAGGTAGAAGGCGATATCAGCCTTGACACTCTGCCCGCTACAGATGCTCTACTAGAGCTGGACGAGATGTCCATTGCCGAGTTTAGCGAAGCCTTAAAGACAGGCGAGCTAGCCGAGGTGGTCCTGCTGGGACTTGAGGAGGAGTTGAACTCCTCATCCGTCGTAGAGGACGCAGTCCTAGAGGACACCAAGAAGGCGCTGAGCGCAAGAAGTGGATCGGCGATCCTCAAAGATCCTTCGGATCCCTTCTACCCGGTGGTGAAGGAGTATGGAGACGTTGTCTCGAAAGACCCACCGACGGGCCTGCCTCCGGATCGAGGCGTGTGTCATGAGATTGACCTGGTTCCTGGAACCAAATACAATGTAACAAGACAATGGCCTTTGCCGAGAGAGCAGTTTGACGTCATTGACGCATTCTTCAGTGCGAAGCACGAGGCAGGGGTGGTGCGTGAGCGTAAGTCTCTGCACTCGACACACACGTTCTGTGTCAGAAAGCCAAACGGCAAGTGGCGCACTGTTCATGATTTTAACAAGCTAATTGCGGCCACTATCCCGGCGCAAACGCCGATTCCTCGCAAGGATGTTCTGCAGAACAACATGGTAGGTTGTACGCTGTACAGCGCGCTCGACTTGGTCGATGGTTACTACCAATTGCTCATGAGAGCGAGCGACATTCCGCTGACAGCGGTGAGTACTCCGAGCGGTATGCTCTGGGAGTGGCTGGTGATGCCCCAGGGGCTGTCGAACGCACCAGCAACGTTCAATCGTCTTGTGACGCAGTTGTTTAGGCCCAACCGGGCGTACGCTCAAACGTACTTTGACGATATATTCGTCCATAGTCGTGCCGAGCACGGAAAGTCAGACGTGGATAACCACATTGACCACTTGCGAGCGGTGCTCGAGTGCATGCGCACTAATAAGTTGTATGCCAACTTGGACAAGTGCGTCTTTGGCGCGGAGGAGATACCTTTTCTCGGGTGCTTCATTGGGAAGCGTGGCTTACGAACCGATCCTGCCAAAGTCAAGGCCATCGTGGACTGGCCGGTTCTCAAGAACCAAAAAGACTTACGCAAGTGACTAGGCTTAGCCAATTACTTGCACAAGTACAGCGCGAATTACGCGGAGATGGCTCGGCCATTATCAGATCTCCTTAAGAAGGACGCACCATGGTGCTGGAACGTCGAGCACGACGGAGCCTTTGAGGCTGTGAAGGAGAGCCTCTTCCAGGCTCCGATCCTTGCGCTACCGGACCCGGATAGTCCATTTAGCGTCGTCTGTGACGCCTCTGATTTTGCAATCGGTTGTGCTTTACTACAAGCAGACGCCGAAGGGCGTGAACGCGTGATCGCGTTTGAGTCTCGCCAGCTCAAAGCTGCAGAGAAGAACTATTCAGTTCATGACAAAGAGCTACTTGCAATGAAGTATGCTCTAGTCAAATTCAGAGTATGCCTGCTAGGCTCTAAGCGTTTTGTGATCTTTACTGATCATGCGTCGTTACGCACTGCGACACAGTCGCCTCATCTCTCTCAGAAAATGGCAAGATGGCTTTCCTTCTTTTCCGAGTATAACTTCGAGGTGAAGTACAAGCCGGGGCGGCTTAATGTAGTGGCCGATGCGCTCTCGCGCAGGCCGGACTACGAGTTAGCCCATGTCACGACAGTGACGTCGTCAGTGCCTGACTTGATACGCGGAGCGTATGCACAAGACGACATGTGCGTAGCGCTGCTACGGGCTCTTGGGAGCGAAGAGTTTCTAGACTCTGACAAAGAATTGTCTGGGCGCTTACGCGCGAGGCTGCATCGATACTCGCTCGATGGCGGCCTGCTGTACTACAGCACCGACTCTGAGGATAACCCTCGTGTAGTCGTTCCTCATGATGAGGATCTCAAGTATCGAATCCTCTATGAGGTTCATGATACGCCCGTGGGCGGACACTTAGGTCGGGAGAAGACCTACGGCTCGGTGAGCACGATGTACTGGTGGCCCAAAATGTATAAGTGGGTCGGCACCTATGTACGCACGTGTGAGACGTGTCAACGGACGAAGTCCGCGCCGAGCACGGCAGCGCCATTGGCGAGTTTGCCTGTCCCCAAGGGATGTTGGCAGTCCATGAGTATGGACTTTGTGTTTGGCCTTCCCAAGGACAAGGCAGGAAACACGGGTATTGTGGTCTTTGTAGACCGATTGAGCAAGATGGCTCATTTAGCGGCGGTGCCGGACACCATAGATGGTGAAGGTACAGCTTTGCTGTTTTTAGACCGAGTCTTTCGCCAACATGGCTTGCCTGAGGCAATTGTCTCGGATCGAGACCCGCGCTTCACCGCGAAGTTCTGGACGTCCCTCTTCAGAGTGCTTGGCACTCGGTTGGACATGTCCACAGCGGACCATCCGCAGACCGATGGTCAAACCGAACGCGTGAATCGCGTTGTGGAGGATATCCTCCGAAGCGTATGCGCTGAGGCGCCAAAACGCTGGAGCCAGATGCTCCCACTCGTTAAGTTCGCATTAACTAATGCAGTGCACGCCTTGACAGGCTACACTCCGTTCTATGTGAACGGCTTGGTGAACCCTCGCGTCCCATTGACGCCGTTACGCAGTGGCTCAGGGCTTGATGGGGGAGGGATAGCCGAGCGGCTCGCTGATGTCAGCCCTGTTGCGGTTCGCAAGCAAGTCGATGACTTTGTCTCTTTGAGACTAAGCGTAATGCGTCAAGTACGCGACGCTATGGCTGAAAGCCAAGACATGCAAAAAGAACATGCAGATGCCAAAGGCAGACGCAATGAAGAAAGGTTTGAGGTCGGAGACCAAGTTTTATTAAATGCAAAAAACCTACCCACTCATGCAGTGTCTGCAGTCTTTAAGACAAAATTGAGACCACGGTTTATAGGACCGTTCAAGGTCGTGGCCAAGAAGGGCCTCGCGTATACGCTTAACCTTCCGAAGAAGATGCGCACGCATCCAAACTTCTACGTTGGCTTACTCAAGCCGTATCAGGACCCTGCTCAGGTGAGCGCGGAGGCGTTGGCGCCAACGGTGGCCGGGCCACGACAGGCTGCGCAACAGCGGGAGGCCGAACCACGGCGGGCTGAGCGACAGCAGGTGGCGGGGCCACAAGACGCAACAGCAAGTCGATCTGACCTTGCAGCTGAGCGACTTGACGCTCAAGGTCCGCGCCTCGGTTCTGAACCGACTGTGGTTGTTCAAACCAGTCCACGCGGTGGTTCGTCTCATCGAGACCATCTGCAAGGCGACTCAGAGAGTCAGTCGTATAATGGAGATACCGGTTCAGGGAACCCACACGCTGCTCCAGCGCGAACACGTCGCTGCGACTCGCGACGCGAGAGTCCAGCTGAGGCTCGGCCTCCTCCTGCTCTGCTCGATGAGCACGGCGAGCTCCACTTCCATGTGGAACGCCTGATGGCGAGGCGCATGCGCCAGGGTCGTACTCAGTACCTTGTGAAATGGAGGGGTTATCCTCACTCACAAAACTCTTGGGAGTTTGAGGTTGTCCTCCGGCAGGACTGCCCTGACGTCGTCGACGCTATTGATCGGGCACACTCACTGCCGCGCCGCTACGGCGTACGACCGCGTCGTCAGGCGCCGAGCGCTTCCCGCCGCTAGAACGCGGGGATGACAGGTCGGTGGCTGAGCTCAAGCTCCGACCAGTGGCTGGAGCAGCCGGCTCATAGGAATGAGCGGTGCTCGCAGCATGAGCAAGAGGTGGTGACGCCTCGAGGTGATGGGGACGGGGTCCCAGTGTCCGTCGACGTGCTTTCGACTTAGCGAAGTCTAAGCGCAAACGTCTCTCAAGACGAATATCAGTTTCAGAGAAACTTGCTCGAAGAGCATTGTAGGAGGGGAGCCGTCGAGCTCCCTCCACCCAGCTTCGGAATTGTGCTTCATAAGCACGCTGGGATTCCCCAGGGTTGAGAACAACCGGAATGGTTCGCATGGAGGGAACCGGTTGGCGGTTGAGTTGCATATGCAGGCGCGCCTGATACTCCTGAGGAGTTGTGACTTGTGGAGTCAGATATCGCTCTCGGAGCCGGTGCCGTTGCACTTGCTCATCAGCAGTCGAGGCCGCAGGCCCACACGTGTACGTGTTCAGCGGCTGCTGCGCCGCGAGGCGGGCCGCTTCGGCAGTGTTCCGCGGCTGGAAGCCGTAGTCACGGCGTGACGTTAGAACAAGTGGTCGGACCACAGGTCGGAACGACTGCGAGCGCTGCTCATTGGACAACTGACGGCCTTGGGCCTCGTCCAGGTCATTCGTAATGACGTTGTGATCGTATCGATCTTCCTCGTCATACCGCGACGATAGCGGTGGCGCATCGCGCAGCGAGCGAATCGGATTCGAACGTTCAGAGAACGGATGCGGTGTCCGCAGGTCTCTTCTTGTTTGAGATCGCGCCGTTGAGCGGCTAGACCTCACAGAGGAAGCTGGGGAAGACGCGGCACCAGAGTGCGACCTCGGAGAGGTTGGGTTGGAGTGATCCTCACTACCCATGGGCTCGTCGTAATCGACTTCGCCCTCTTCGAGTTCCGAGAATAGAACATCGTTCCCTCTGGGCGGCGCCCGCGGCTCTGACGAGCTTTGAGCTTTGCTCTCTTCTTGTTGACGGCTCATGGAGCGTTGACCGTTTCGACGGCGATACTCTTGGTGGTACTCTGCCACCGAAAGAGACGAAGATGCTCTTGGAGCAGTTGCGGAGCGCAGTTGGGTAGGGGCGGCGCGACGCGCTGGAGACGTTGGGCCGTGGGCCGGAGTGGAGGTGCCAGGCATCAAGGATGCGAACGCGTTTGTGAGCTCGTGGAGCTGCAGAACGCAGAGGTGAGGTCTAGTGACCTCCGTCGTCTTGACAAGACGTGACCTTGCTGAGGAAAGTTCGAGAACGGAATGTTCTCATCTTAGTGAGGGAGAGTGTAACGGGGTTACATGATGTGGAACACACAGGGGTACGAAGTACCCGGAGAGTTAACAAACTCTCAGTACATAAGTTGGAGAGTTAAAAGGTCTCTCAGTACGTTGGCTGAAAGCCACACGTTATGCATTTGATTAGGTTTAACTATGCTAGATAGTTAAAGAGATACATTTACCCTTAGGCGGCTTGGCCGCAATAATAGTAAATAAAACACTTCTGGTTTTGAAGCATAAAAGTTAAGGTGTTAACTTTGAGCCCTGGTCTTGGGCTGTAAGTGTCCTTTGGATAAGGAACTTAGTATCACTGACTCTTTGAGTCGAACGTCTTCCTCTGACGCTAAAGCTACGGCAGCCCCGCTGCAGGTGTGGTGAGAACGTTCCATCGCGTTAAGTCCGATTATTATTGGATCGGCTTGTACGCTGACGTGGAGAAGCATGTGAAGTCATGTCCAGATTGCAGCTCGAGTAAAAGCCGTCCGCAGCTTCGTGGATACTCACCTGGCAACGTACTAGCCGAATGACCTTTCCAGATCGTCTCGATGGACTTTGTGATCCCACTACCGAAATCTCGCAGGGGCAACACCGCGTTGCTCCTATTTCAGTGCTCGTTCACGGGGTTTGTTATTGCCAAGGCTATGTCGGATACGACTGCACTGAGTGTTGCCCAAGTGTTCGAGGAATGTGTGTACCGACGGCTCGGAGCCCCGTCACTGATAAGCGACCCACGCTTCATAAGCGAGGTTTTTCAAGCGCTCGCAGAGATGATGCAGTCAAGATCGCGAGCAACTTTGAGCTATCGGCCACAGGCTAATGGACAGCAGGAACGCTGGGTGAAGTCAGTGATGGGTTCCGTACGGGTGTACGCGGAAGACCCTCTACAGCAAGATTGGGACGAAATCGCGCAGAAGCTAGTATTTGCTATTAATACTTCTCAAGACACTACGAGGAAGGAAACGCCGTTCTACCTCGTTCACGGTTGGGATGCTCAGTCGACGTTAAGGGCAATGTCGTCATCACTCAAACGAGGACTCGGCAAGCAGTCCGACGCACTAGCGTGGCGGCGTGAGATCAATCGACAACATGAGGTCGCCCTCACTATGGCCAAAGATTATCAGGCTGTAGAAAAGGAGCGAAGAGCTAAAAAGCATAATGATGCTCTGAGTCGACTGGAAAAAGCCGCTGTACCTCAACCAAGTGGAAACGAACACTCGGCGGACCCTCCAGAAGCTTCGGAAGAGATGGAAGATCCTGCAAGAGCCCCACCGAGATCTCTTTTTGAGATTGGGAGCCGGGCGTGGTTGTACATGGAACGCGTCAAACCGGGCTTGACGAAGAAATTAGCTCACCGGTGGCATGGACCTTTTCGGATCAAGCGCAAGGTGGAAGAGCTTGCGTACGAGCTGGAACTGCCTGACCGAAGTGGGTATCGCTTCTACCCAGTAGTGCATGTGGCGAGACTCAAGGCTGTCAACGAGTTCAACAGTCGACCGAACACTCGGTTGGTACTAGACGCGACTAATGAAGCAAGACTCGACTTCGATGAGGAACTGTTGCCTGAGGACAGCTGGGAACCAGACCAAGTTGCCGGTGAATATGAAGTCGAGGGCATCCTCGACGACAGAACACCACTAACGACGAGCACGGAGCGTGCTGTACGCGAGTTCAAAGTCAAGTGGGTAGGCTATGAAGATCCAACTTGGGAACCACCATCCAACTTGTCATGTGGAGGTCTGCTGTACGACTATTTGCGAGCCAAGAAGAGCGAGAATCGGCTGCAGATGGCGCAAGTGGCGGACGAAGACTAGCGTGACTGGATCACGTGTGAACTGTCCACAGGGCGATGCAGCCTGTGGTAACAGACGAAAAACGTTACTGCAACAACAAATTGTATATGCATTTGAAGAACAACATGAACATGATTACGCTGGGGAAGTGGATTAAGAATAAGAAAACATGAATGCCGACCGAAGAGCGACCACTGAAAATGAAGTCACGCGGGACACCTCAACAGTTAGCTGAGATGCTGAAGAACGTCGTGGAACGTGCAGCGAAGATTCAAATCGACTCCAAGTGTCTGGCCGCGGTGGCCAAGAGTGCCAACGAAGTCGAGTCACCACTCTCCTTCTCCTCTTCATCAGGAACCTGAGCCTCGGCAGCTGGAGCTAAAGCCGGACCCTGCGAATCCTCGGTACCAGCTTTAACAGGAGCAACAGCCTGAGCGGGACGTGGAGTACCCGGTGGCGAGTCAAACAACGAACGCCAGGTCGGAATAAGTTCGGTTGAATCGAGAGACGGGTCAACGAATACGCTTCGGTACACATCCACGAAACGCGTACCACGAGGATTGAAAAGCTCCGGATTACGCTGGCACGGGAAGTACGTGGTGTTGTACGGGTGCTGATGCGGGGCATTCATCCATCCAGTACGCCAGGGCTGACGAGCGTCGAGAGCCGGAACTTCGGAAAGACAGTCAGATGTCCGAGGTGCGAACGACAAGTTTTCGATGGGGTACCACGGCTTCGACGGCTCCAAAAGCAGTTCGGGACGAATGAATGGCACGCTGGAAGCACTAGAGAAAACCGAGTCACGACTCCACGCCATGTACTGCTCACGGTACTTGTTACGAAGACGATCGGCACGACGGTCGCGCTCACTGAAGAGCTTCTTCAACACAGCTCTCAGTTCCTTCAAGTGTTCCTTGTCATGGCCAACCTTTTTAGCTTTTTTAGCGAGACCTCGTTCAATACCAGCTAATGGAAGCCAGTGGAGACGCTCCCACAATGCGAACCCGAGGTCACCTTGCTTACCACCGTCACCCCGAAGGCTCGCCCAGATCATCTTGAGACGGGTCTCAATCGGAGCACGCTTGGAGATGGGGACGCTTGGGTTGAAGTCAACAGTGTCAAAGAGACAAGCTTGAAGAGGATAGAGCTGCCGAAGTTGCTGGTACGGGTGATCAGGATGCGAATAACCAAAGAACGCTTGGAGACCCTCCAACGTTGTACGCACGGTCACCTCACCAGCTGGTTCAGGAAGCGTTAAGCTCAAGAGTCGCTCGAAACACTTCTTGGCGCCGGCATCAGAAAACTCCATGTCCACGTACGGGAGAACCCACGATGGCAAGGTGGACGAAGCCGGCACCGTAGGGCGACCACCAGACAACACTCGGTGAGGCAACGGCTCAACCGACGGTGCACCACCACGACGCGGCACCGAAGTGTAGGTGGCCGTAATCATTAGTCCAGGTCCAGCATCGAGAGTCCAAATAGGCGGACGAGGAGACACTGGAACAGGAGGAGAAGATGCTGGTGCTGGGGGACTTGCTGGTGGAGAAGGAGGCGGACCGGCAACGATGATTGGGGAAGTCATCATCGGCGAAGGATTTGGCCGAGGTGGAGTCGGAGGACGAGCTGGGCCAAGATTGCTCCAGTTCCTCTCGGAATCTTCAATATCTTCGTCGTCGAGTGCGCTTGAATGATCGGTAGGTGGCGGAACATCATCGCCACCACTGGGAGCATCAGGAGAATCATCCATCGAAAGTTCGTTGTCATCCACGTCATCTCCACGATCGTCATCAATCTCCATCGAAACGTCGAGCGAAGACACGCTTGGTACATCAGCCGTCGGAACAGTCGGAGCCGGCTTCGAAGACACGGAAGCTAGTGGAGCAGCTTCAACAGGGGCAGACCCTGCTGTAGAAACTACTCCCGAGACTTCAACTGCCTTGGACGTCGCGGCAGACGCCGAAGCAGACTTGCCTTGTGGGACAGTTTGGTCCGACTCTTCACCTTCGTCACTTGAGCCAAACATGAGCCGCATTTGCTCGGCCTCGCGCAGAGCTTCTTCAGCAGCACGTATGTCGGCTGGAGAAGGTGAAATCGTGGAAGCTGGTGGCTTGGCCACATCGTGTGGACCCTGAGGCGGAGGCGAAGGGGCATCAGGAGAATTGAGAACATCGTCGTGATCTCCAGGGGTCACATCTTTACCCGAAGGTTCTGTAGAAGTTCCTTAACCCGAAGGGACGCTACTTGGATCAGCAGTCCCCATGTCCACGTCACTCTGGTCGCCGCTGAGGTCGACTACGGCGGGAGTAGAAGAAGACGTTGATGTAGGAGGTGGCGTCCATGAGCTTGGAGAAGACGGTATAGACTGGGACCGAGTCTTCATATGACGTCGGGGCGACTTAGCAGGAGAATGAGGGCGGGGTTTCTTGCGCTTCTTTTAAGCCGCCTTCTTCCACGCCTTCGGGCCGAACAGCGATCTACGAGCAGACTTGGGCGTTGAAGTATCGGTAGGTGGCGCGTCACCGAGACCGGCAGCTGCCATCGAAGTACTGGCCTTGTCCGTTGGGATTGGAGCCTTGTCTTCGTCAGAGTCTTCCGACTCGTCGTCTGAATCCTCGCCACCTGGTCTAAGACGCTTCTGGGACTTCCCATGGGCCACTTGGTGAGCGGCTTTGGCCAAAGCTGCAGGAAGGGCTTGAGGATCGTCCGAAGACGCGGTGGCAGACTGAATGCGACGCAAAGCGACTAACGTCTCCTGATCCAAGTCCAGCGCGTCCAGGTCCAGCTCACCCGCAGTCAGACCTATCACGAAGGATTGTGAACGAACGTTAGTTGCTGAACACACGGTGGAAGGAGCGACATTAAGAGCGTACCTTCAACAGCCAGACGAAGTACCTCTGGATCCATCCCTGCCAGACTCACGTGTGCACGGAGGGTACGATTCGCTTGGAGGAGGCGAGTGTTACGGTCTTGCTGGTTCTCGAGGACCTTGAGCGTGTCGTTATCAACGTACTTGCCCTGGGCAAGCTTTACCAGAAGGAGGTGGAGCTTCCGAGTCTGCTCGGTATTCGCTCCAATAGAAGACTTGTACACCTCGCGCTCACGAGACAGCTTCTTTTGGAAAGTGCTGATGAAAACGTCCCGAGCTTGGACCTCGCAGTGAAGACGATTCAAATCCTCTGCGTGACGCTCCATAGTGGCTTGAACACTTGCGTGCATGGCGTCATTCTTGGCGTTCGGCTCGCGGAGAATCTTGATGTTGTGGTGTAGGGCTTCAATCTCAGCGTTGGCAGCCTTGAGGAATGTCTCCGCGTTCTCACGAGCCATGATGTGGGGTGCCACCGAACGTACGGCGGCAGCAGCCTCGGACTGAGCAAACCGCAACTGACGCTCCAAGTCGGCAACTCGTTCTGGTAATGCCGACAGCGCGTCAGGAACAGGTTGTATTGCAGCAAGGACATCATCGAAACCAACGGCAGTATCGAGGCGACGCTGAGTGTGTATATCGCCGTGGAGAGGAGGAGCAACGCTGAGCTGCACTTGGTGACGAGCCATTGCAGTCAAGTACGGGATTATCGAGGTCATCATGTGATCGACCGATGCCTCCGTATTCTCAGCCAGCATGGCGCGCAGTGATACTTCGGTGAGTGGTGGGGGACCACCAGCTGAGGCAGGAGGAGCAGCAGGAGCCATCTCCGCGGGTTCAGCGACGACGGGGAGTGCTGCAGGAGCTACCGCAGGGAGTGAAGAGTCCGGGGAAGCAGGCGCCGGAGGGTCGGTTAATGACGCTGCTGTCGGAGGAAGTGCAGCAGACTGAGGGGCGTTCGAACCCTCGGTCTTGCCCTCCTGAGAAACAAGTCGAGTAATACGAGGTGATGAGCAAGGTACCGATGATTCAGGAGAAGGATGGGCTTACGTACCTCCAGCTGCTCACGTTCGCGACGTCTACGAGGATTGAGACGCTGAAAAGCGTCGGACACGGCTCGATTCAGACGCTTGGACATACGGTGGCGAGATGGTGAATTGAAGAATGAAGAAATGTCACAACGGGCACCAGTACCGTGGCTTCCATTGCGCCAGGGGCAGTTGTGGTGTAGTGATTTCTCCGTAGTTGCGAATTATCACCCGTCGATAAAGACGTGACACCGCCCAAGTTGTTCAAGCGACGAACCCTCGGTCAGGTGATGTACGGAGACGCCAAGGTGCAAGGGACTCGACGGCGTCACCTCCGAACATTCAACGAGCATTGGATACGGGCATATGTCACTGAATCCAGGCTGTCCTTATTATTAATAATGGACTGTCCGGATTCGCATTCAGCGGACCATCTACGGTACGAACCCTCAGTGGCGGTTGGGATGAGTTCGCGGAAGACTCAGCGACCCTTGGAAGGCATGTTCACCGTCTGGGACAGGGCGCGGACCGTTAAAGATGCTCATGCGACGGTGCAGACGACGCTTGGCATGCAAGAAGATCCATAACGGATCATTGTTCACTTGATATTTGTATACTTGATTAGGACTTCTTATAAGGAATGGACCCGAAAGGGTAAGCTTAAATACAGAACAGAATTTCCACTCAAGCACACAGAGCGACGTCCGGCTTCAAGGTAAGCGTCAGGTCAAGCTTGTTTGAGTGTGTTATGCATGTCGGTGAACTCGAAGCTCTGTAGCGAGGGTTCATCCGGCAAGGCCAAGAGACTTTGTGTATTGGCCGATTATTATCGGGAGGTTTTACGTGACGGCTTATTGTTGCCTATTTGCACGACTGGGAGTGCTTGAAGTGCCTCCCTTTTATTCTTCCTACCGAGTGTTGAACACTCGGTGATCTCGTAAAAGGCTTACCCGTGCCTGGTACCCTTCCGCTGTTGGGACCACGAGGATTCAAAACACCTGCTAGCTTTGCTCGTGCTAGTAGCGTGCTCTTATTTTTACTGGTTGGCCTATATAAGTAGTTTACAAGGTCCAGTTTGTCCCGGTGCAAGGGTAGAACTGGGGTCTTCAGGTCCGCCCGAACGATCGTTTACTATCCTAGTAGACATATTGTTGTGGGAACATCCTAACTACATTTGTAGCTAGAGTTCACGTGGGATTTCCAACGCCACATCAATGTATCTCTTTAACTATCTAGCATAGTTAAACCTAATCAAATGCATAACGTGTGGCTTTTAGCCAACGTACTGAGAAACCTTGTTAACTCTTCAACTTATGTACTGAGAGTTTGTTAACTCTCCGGGTACTCCGTACCCCTGTGTGTTCCACATCATGTAACCCCGTTACACTCTCCCTCACTAAGATGAGAACATTCCGTTCTCGAACTTTCCTCAGCGAGGTCACGTCTTGTCAAGACGACGGAGGTCACTAGACCTCACCTCTGCGTTCTGCAGCTCCACGAGCTCACAAACGCGTTCACATCCTTGATGCCTGGCACTTCCACTCCGGCCCACGGCCCAACGTCTCCAGCGCGTCGCGCCGCCCCTACCCAACTGCGCTCCGCAACTTCTCCAAGAGCATCTTCGTCTCTTTCGGTGGCAGAGTACCACCAAGAGTATCGCCGTCGAAACGGTCAACGCTCCATGAGCCGTCGACAAGAAGAGAGCAAAGCTCAAAGCTCGTCAGAGCCGCGGGCGCCGCCCAGAGGGAACGATGTTCTATTCTCGGAACTTGAAGAGGGCGAAGTCGATTACGACGAGCCCATGGGTAGTGAGGATCACTCCAACCCAACCTCTCCGAGGTCGCACTCTGGTGCCGCGTCTTCCCCAGCTTTCTCTGTGAGGTCTAGCCGCTCAACGGCGCGATCTCAAACAAGAAGAGACCTGCGGACACCGCATCCGTTCTCTGAACGTTCGAATCCGATTCGCTCGCTGCGCGATGCGCCACCGCTATCGTCGCGGTATGACGAGGAAGATCGATACGATCACAACGTCATTACGAATGACCTGGACGAGGCCCAAGGCCGTCAGTTGTCCAATGAGCAGCGCTTGCAGTCGTTCCGACCTGTGGTCCGACCACTTGTTCTAAGGTCACGCCGTGACTACGGCTTCCAGCCGCGGAACCCTGCCGAAGCGGCCCGTCTCGCGGCGCAGCAGCCGCTGAACACGTACACGTGTGGGCCTGCGGCCTCGACTGCTGATGAGCAAGTGCAACGGCACCGGCTCCGAGAGCGATATCTGACTCCACAAGTCACCAGGCGCGCCTGCATATGCAGCTCAACCGCCAACCGGTTCCCTCCATGCGAACCATTCCGGTTGTTCTCAACCCTGGGGAATCCCAGCGTGCTTATGAAGCACAATTCCGAAGCTGGGTGGAGGGAGCTCGACGGCTCCCCTCCTACAATGCTCTTCGAGCAAGTTTCTCTGAAACTGATATTCGTCTTGAGAGACGTTGCGCTTAGACTTCGCTAAGTCGAAAGCACGTCGACGGACACTGGGACCCCGTTCCCATCACCTCGAGGCGTCACCACCTCTTGCTCATGCTGCGAGCACCGCTCATTCCTATGAGCCGGCTGCTCCAGCCACTGGTCGGAGCTTGAGCTCAGCCACCGACCTGTCATCCCCGCGTTCTAGCGGCGGGAAGCGCTCGGCGCCTGACGACGTGGTCGTACGCCGTAGCGGCGGGGAAGTGAGTGTGCCCGATCAAAAGCGTCGACGACGTCAGAGCAGTCCTGCCGGAGGACAACCTCAAACTCCCAAGAGTTTTGTGAGTGAGGATAACCCCTCCATTTCACAAGGTACTGAGTACGACCCTGGCGCATGCGCCTCACCACCAGACGTTCCACATGGAAGTGGAGCTCGCCGTGCTCGTCGAGCGGAGCAGGAGGAGGCCGAGCCTCAGCTGGACTCTCGCGTCGCGAGTCGCAGCGACGTGTTCGCGCTGGAGCAACGTGTGGGTTCTCTGACCCAGTATCTCCATGATACGACTGACTCTCTGAGTCGCCTTGCCGATGGTCTCGATGAGACGAACCACCGCGTGGACTGGTTTGAACAACCACAGTCGGTTCAGAACCAAGTCGCGGACCTTGAGCGTCAAGTCGCTCAGCTGCAAGGTCAGATCGACTTGCTGTTGCGTCTTGTGGCCCCGCCACCTGCTGTCGCTCAGCCTGCCGTGGTTCGGCCTCCCGCTGTTGCGCAGCCTGTCTTGGCCCAGCCACCGTTGGCGCCAACGCCTCCGCGCTCACCTGAGCAGGGTCCTGATACGGCTTGAGTAAGCCAACGTAGAAGTTTGGATGCGTGCGCATCTTCTTCGGAAGGTTAAGCGTATACGCGAGGCCCTTCTTGGCCACGACCTCGAACGGTCCTATAAACCGTGGTCTCAATTTTGTCTTAAAGACTGCAGACACTGCATGAGTGGGTAGGTTTTTTGCATTTAATAAAACTTGGTCTCCGACCTCAAACCTTTCTTCATTGCGTCTGCCTTTGGCATCTGCATGTTCTTTTTGCATGTCTTGGCTTTCAGCCATAGCGGCGCGTACTTGACGCATTACGCTTAGTCTCAAAGAGACAAAGTCATTGACTTGCTTGCGAGCCGCAACAGAGCTGACATCAGCTAGCCGCTCGGCTATCCCTCCCCCATCAAGCCCTGAGCCACTGCGTGGCGGTGTCAGTGGGACGCGAGGGTTCACCAAGCCGTTCACATAGAACGGAGTGTAGCCTGTCAAGGCGTGCACTGCATTAGTTAATGCGAACTCAACAAATGGTAGCATCTGGCTCCAGCGTTTTGGCGCCTCAGCGCATACGCTTCGGAGGGTATCATCCACAACGCGATTAACGCGTTCGATTTGACCATCGGTCTGCGGATGGTCCGCTGTGGACATGTCCAAACGAGTGCCAAGCACTCTGAAGAGAAACGTCCAGAACTTCGCGGTGAAGCGCGGGTCTCGATCCGAGACAATTGCCTCAGCCACGGTCTAAAAACAGCAAAGCTGTACCTTCACCATCTATGGTGTCCGGCACCGCCGCTAGATGAGCCATCTTGCTCAATCGGTCTACAAAGACCACAATACCCGTGTTTCCTGCCTTGTCCTTGGGAAGGCCAAACACAAAGTCCATATTCATGGACTGCCAACATCCCTTGGGGACAGGCAAACTCGCCAATGGCGCTGCCGTGCTCGGCGCGGACTTCGTCCGTTGACACGTCTCACACGTGCGTACATAGGTGCCGACCCACTTATACATCTTGGGCCACCAGTACATCGAGCTCACTGAGCCATAGGTCTTCTCCCGACCTAAGTGCCCGCCCACGGGCGTATCATGAACCTCATAGAGGATTCGGTACTTTATCATGAGGAACGACTACACGAGGGTTATCCTCAGAGTCGGTGCTGTAGTACAGCAGGCCGCCATCGAGCGAGTATCGATGCAGCCTCGCGCGTAAGCGCCCAGACAATTCTTTGTCAGAGTCTAGAAACTCTTCGCTCCCAAGAGCCCGTAGCAGCGCTACGCACATGTCGTCTTGTGCATACGCTCCGCGTATCAAGTCAGGCACTGACGACGTCACTGTCGTGACATGGGCTAACTCGTAGTCCGGCCTGCGCGAGAGCGCATCGGCCACTACATTAAGCCGCCCCGGCTTGTACTTCACCTCGAAGTTATACTCGGAAAAGAAGGAAAGCCATCTTGCCATTTTCTGAGAGAGATGAGGCGACTGTGTCGCAGTGCGTAACGACGCATGATCAGTAAAGATCACAAAACGCTTAGAGCCTAGCAGGCGTACTCTGAATTTGACTAGAGCATACTTCATTGCAAGTAGCTCTTTGTCATGAACTGAATAGTTCTTCTCTGCAGCTTTGAGCTGGCGAGACTCAAACGCGATCACGCGTTCACGCCCTTCGGCGTCTGCTTGTAGTAAAGCACAACCGATTGCAAAATCAGAGGCGTCACAGACGACGCTAAATGGACTATCCGGGTCCGGTAGCGCAAGGATCGGAGCCTGGAAGAGGCTCTCCTTCACAGCCTCAAAGGCTCCGTCGTGCTCGACGTTCCAGCACCATGGTGCGTCCTTCTTAAAGAGATCTGATAATGGCCGAGCCATCTCCGCGTAATTCGCGCTGTATTTGTGCAAGTAATTGGCTAAGCCTAGCCACTTGCGTAAGTCTTTTTGGTTCTTGGGAACCTGCTAGTCCACGATGGCCTTGACTTTGGCAGGATCTGCCCTTAAGCCTCGCTTCCCAATGAAGCACCCGAGGAAAGGTATTTCCTCCGCGCCAAAGACGCACTTGTCCAAGTTGACATACAACTTATTAGTGCGCATGCACTCGAGCACCGCTCGCAAGTGGTCAACGTGGTTTTCCACGTCTGACTTTCCGTGCTCAGCACGACTATGGACGAATATAACGTCAAAGTACGTTTGAGCGTACGCACAGTGGGGCCTAAACCGCTGCTTCACAAGAAGATTGAACGTTGCTGGTGCGTTCGCCAGCCCCTGGAGCATCACCAGCCACTCCCAGAGCATACCGCTCGGAGTACTCACCGCTGTCAGCGGAATGTCGCTCGCTCTCATGAGCAATTGGTAGTAGCCATCGACCAAGTCGAGCGCGCTGTACAGCGTACAACCTACCATGTTGTTCTGGAGAACATCCTTGCGAGGAATCGGCGTTTGCGCCGGGATAGTGGCCGCAATTAGCTTGTTAAAAGCATGAACAGTGCGCCACTTGCCGTTTGGCTTTCTGACACAGAACGTGTGTGTCGAGTGCAGAGACTTACGCTCACGCACCACCCCTGCCTCGTGCTTCGCACTGAAGAATGCGTCAATGACGTCAAACTGCTCTCTCGGCAAATGCCATTGTCTTGTTACATTGTATTTGGTTCCAGGAACCAGGTCGATCTCATGACACACGCCTCGATCCGGAGGCAGGCCCGTCGGTGGGTCTTTCGAGACAACGTCTCCATACTCCTTCACCACCGGGTAGAAGGGATCCGAAGGATCTTTGAGGATCGCCGATCCACTTCTTGCGCTCAGCGCCTTCTTGGTGTCCTCTAGGACTGCGTCCTCTACGACGGATGAGGAGTTCAACTCCTCCTCAAGTCCCAGCAGGACCACCTCGGCTAGCTCGCCTGTTTTTAAGGCTTCGCTAAACTCGGCAATGGACATCTCGTCCAGCTGTAGCAGAGCATCTGTAGCGGGCAGAGTGTCAAGGCTGATATCGCCTTCTACCTCTCTCGTCACTCCGTTCACGAGTGTATACAGCTGTTCACAGCAATCACGTGGAGCATCACCGCTCGTCACGTTGGACACATCGTCCGACGTCGAAGACGTCACAGACGCCCTGCGTCTTCTTCTCCTCTCTCTACGCGACCGAGCCTGGCCGGATGAGGGCGGTGTGGCGACATCTCCGTCACCACCCCCGGGTGCAGCAGCACCATCACTCCTTCGAGAGGATACAGTGTCTCGCAAGACACTCGGCTGAAAGCCAAGAGGTCCTTGACCTTCACACAGTGAACTAGGTGTCACTTCACCTGCATCTCCTGGGCCACGCCCATGATGCCTCGACTCGCAATCGACCGCGACCCTCGGGTCACGCAGCGGTAGGTCATCGACCAGATTCGTACAACTCAGTGGATTACGCGCCACTCTGCGCTCGTCCTCACCAGGACCCAGCAGTTGGTCAATGATCTGACTTGCACCGCTCAGCGCATAACGAGCCGCACCACGTACGCCCTCAGGGCAAACAGCAACCTCGTTGCTAACCATTTCGGACATACCAATGTCCAGCACTACGGCCGCCTCGGCCTCGTGCTCGCGCCAAAAGCGCTTCTGCTTCCTAGCAGAGGTGGGTTCATGACTCACCAAAGCTCCACTAGGAGCAGAATGCGACGCACCCAGCGTTTTCGACTTCCAGTCGATCCATGGCGCATGGCGTTCCAGCCATGCCAAGGATGAGGTCATACCTCGCATCCAGGTCTAAGACCAAACAGCGTTCCACGCTATCGAAGTTCTCAAACCTCACTCCAAGGTCGACGGAGACCTTCGACACAGTTACCAGTGTCCCCGTCGCGAGACGGACAGAGATCGTATCTCTCGTTGGCACTTCCAGTGCCTCAGCATACAGCTGACTCCCTTCCAGGGTGGAGCGACGGGCGTAGTTGCCCGAGGCTCCCGAGTCAATCAAGACTCTCCATGGCTTTGCAAAGCCCTTCCCGTTCGCTTGAACGACCAGCAAGCCCAGTTTGCACACACACTTTCCGTAAGAGAGCTCAGCTCTCTTCGGGGCTGAGCCCCGTTGTCCTCTACCTCTTCGAGGCACAACAAAACTCAGTTCTTCCCCAGTAGGCCACCCCGCGCCTACTGGGAGTTGCCGTTTCGCGGCGATGACCCGGAGGGTTGGCTCGCCGGAGCCTCGCGCTCTTACGCAGAGGGCAATAGGCCCTCAAGTGTTCAGTGCTATTGCACCGCTGCTCCGCAGCAAGAAGCTCCGCTTCTTCATCTTTAGCAAAGCTGAGGTCCATCGGCTCTGGACCGCTCGAAGGGCTTGCGCTACTAGCGCTCCAACCAGATCGAGCCGACCTGAAGTTGTGCTCGGCATTCAATGCCACATCCACCGCCTCTTCGGAAGCGTTAAGGTGTACACGGAACACTTCCGTTCGAGCTGCGCTCACACGAAGTCCCTCCATGAACACGGTCACGTTGACCAGTTCCGGAAGAGGGCCCGCCGTTATTCCGGCGATAAGCGTTCTCAACTCTTGGACATAGTCCAATAACGCCTTCTTACCCTAGCGGGTAGCAAGGAACTTCGACCGGATACGGTACGCCTGATTAGGCGGCGCGAACACGCGCGAAAGCTGTTGCTTCAGCTGATCCCAAGTGGGAAATGCAGCGTCAACAGACGTGCCGCACGTTAGTGCCCATTCGCGAGCGCGACCTCCAAGCCTGGAGATAGCCAGCGCCACGCGCTGATGCTCAGACTGGAGCAGGGCCGATCCCATGGCCATCTCGACCTCACGGGTTCAGAGAAGGAGATTCTCTCCATCCTTCCCCTCAAAGGTTTTTACGCTCACCATGAGCGGTTTCAGTCTCATAGACTCTTCACGCGTCATCGACGCCGCCGCCGTTGCGGCGCTCATCTTCTCTTGGACGTGCTCCAAGAGTGCGTTCTCGTAGCGGGAGAACGATTCCAGCCTGGTGGTGACCGCCTCCAAACCTTGCGATGCAAGATGAGCCACCTCCTCCGGGCCAAGCAAAGACATAAGCTTAGTACGCGAGTCCTGCTGCACTGGGGGCAAATTTGCGAACACGGGGTGTTCCATCCTCGCAGAGGATATAGTCAACCGACTCAGGAGCGGGATTGACTACAAGTGCTACCAAGTGCAGCGGGGCTGCCGTAGCTTAGCGTCAGAGTGAGACGTTCGACTCAAAGAGTCACTAATATTAAGTTCCTTATCCAAAGGACACTTACAGCCCAAGACCAGGGCTCAAAGTTAATACCTTAACTTTATGCTTCAAAAACCAGAAGTGTTTTATTTACTATTATTGCGGCCAAGCCGCCTAGGGGTAAATGTATCTTTAACTATCTAGCATAGTTAAACCTAATCAAATGCACAACATGTGGCTTTCAGCCAACGTTTTGAGAGACCTTGTTAGCTCTCCAACTTATGTACTGAGAGTATGTTAGCTCTCCAACTTATGTACTGAGCGTTTGTTAACTCTCCGGGTACCCCGTACCCCTGTGTGTTCCACATCATGTAACCCCGTTACAGGGGAGCTCACAGCTCCGATCAAGCTCGGAAGTCGTGGATACAGCATGGCATTCCCGCAAAACGTTGTATGCCTTGTTGAGGTATGCACCGAGGTTTCGATGGCAAACTCTGCCATCGGCAAGTAGTCGCTCCACTTGTCGAAACGAGTGTGCATAGCTCTGAAGTACGTCACCGAGCACGCGATTTATGCGCTGTTGAAGCGTAGATCACGGTCCGACACAACGTCGAGCGGTATTCCGTGGTGTCGGAACACCATGTCAACAAGCGGCCGTGTGGTCTGCACGGCTGTGACTTCAGCCGGTACTGCAGCAAGATGAGTCATCTTTCTGAATCGGTCAACAAGGACCACAAAACCAGCGGTTGGCATCAGGTGCCACCGTAAGAACGGAGAGGCGTGTAGTACGCATGCGCTTCTCGTACAAACACAGGGTGTCTGTGAAAGATCTTATCGTTGTAGAGCTGGACGAAACGTTTGACTTGGTATTGGGCATGTCGTGACTTGTACGGCATCTACGCTTGTTGTCTGGCGGAAGACCGAAAACAAAGTCAAAATGAACTGCTAGCACTCCGACGTTGTCGGTAGTGATTGTAATGGAGCCTGCGAAAACGCAGCAATCTTCACGTGTTGGCACACTTCGCAAGCACGTACGTACTTGCGCACCCACTTGTACTGGTGGCTCCAGTAGAAGTATATCGGGAGAAGAGAGTATGTCTATTCACGGCACGGATGCAATCCGCGTCGTCGGCCTCTGGTCTGTATAGCAGCAGTCATTTATCTTCGCGCGGAGAGTCCTAACTCTCAGCGATATTCGCAGTTTGGAGTTGTATCAGCTCCTCCGCTTCGCTTTTCATCCTTTCGGTATCCAAAAGGATGCATATCTGTTCGATGCGTTCATCGTACAGGTCCTTCGCAAGGCGAATCCAGCTCATGACTGGGAGCGACGTCAGCTCCGACGCACTCGTCGGATGATTCTTTAGTTGCCTTGACCGGTACTGGAGACCAGTACGGGTCTGCATCAAGACGTGCAACGATTCGACGCACGGCGTCTTCTCCGATATCTGCCCGGCAGTACTCGCGACTTAAACACAGCATTAATATTTACAATAGTCGCCTATGTCCCTTGTGCATCTTGCACCTTGGTACTGCGGTTGTCGCGATGCCCATAATACTGTATATGTACTGTTTAACTTTCTGCAAGAGCTAACCAACTGTACAGCTATGTAGCAAGAAAGTCAAAAGGAATACAACTCCACTCTTTATCAGCTAAATGGAGCACTTGTTAAACGCCAATTTATTGATCAAAACCGACGGTGGTGCAGTCCTGAAAAAAAAACAAGGGCTATGACCTACGTTGGTTTCACGTCTAGCGTGACGGACGACTTTTCTTACAAATTTCAAGACAAAAATCGACCAACAAGCGAAATAAAGTGCTGCAAATCAGCTGCAGTACTTCGAACTGCTATCCCAGGATAACGCTAGGTCTTTACATGCGTGTTCGTTGATTTTGTAGAACGAATCACCCGCACCAGCTCACTCTTAGTCACGGTTGCGAAGTATTAACATACCCCGAGCTAATAACATGAGATTTGTGCATTCATTGCTACATATTGGTGCAACAGGCACAGTGCTCTCAAAGCAAGACCCGAGTTAGAGTAAACACTTACTGTAACTTCGTGGAAACGAAAGATAACGTTAAAAAATAATGCCTCTATAATAAAATAAATAAGTTCATTAATATCCATCTATCTAAATATTATTACTTTAATTGGCGGTGTTGACGTCTAAAAAACGTTAACACTACAGCCCAACTATTTCTTAACACTGTTTCTACTTCGACAAGCTGTAGAGCTTTCACATACTTTCTTTGGTCTGTAATGCGCCAATTCTTGACCCCTTTAATGAACTGATCAGTAACAAATTATGATTGTTCGTTTTCTAATTCTAATGGCTGAGCTAGCTCTTTCTCGTTGGGAGAAACTATGGAGATCGAGGTTACCGAGTCGAGGTGTAAGTAATATATAAAAAGTGCGATAGGTACATCATAATACATGTAGTGCTGTTTTCCGGCCACCAATTTGTTGTGAACAATATCACTTTTAAAATGGCGGCAACCACCACAAAGGCAAAAACACCCGCGGGCAGAGGCTCAATCACCACTCGGCGATGCTCAACATGCAAGAAGGTCTTTGCGTCCCCGTATTCGAAGACCCGCCATCTCAAAAACATGTTTGGCCAGCAAAGCAGCCAAAACGAAGAGGGTTGCCGCGAGGAAAGAGCACAGGAAGGCGCGTAACAGAGCGTACTACCTCCGGCGCAAGTGGGGCATCTCTCTTACTCACGACCCGATCAGCAAAATCCTCGACACTCTCCTCTCCCAGATTCCAGACGCCAAGGTGCCAGGTCTTCCAGCGAGTAAAGCTCAGCCGAAGTTTCGACTCCAGCGACTAAATCGCTAATAACATTTTTTGGTGCCGATAAAACCTTTTTATTGTTTTGATCTAATTTGTGACCGCTTTGCTTCTAAACGTGTAGCATTATTTCAGCACGAAATTGTCTCTTACAATTTACAAAAACTGAGCTTATATTTGCAAAAGCCACTTTTAATAGCACCAAAAGCGTGTTGAAACACGGATATGATTCTGAATTCACCAAAATTGATCTGAAGGCGTATATCCTTTATTTGCAGCCACTTAGAAATATTGCGGTTGTCGATATGAAGATACGAATATTACAATGAAATATGACAAATACTTGACGTTTTCTTGTTATAAAACAGTTTATGTACTAAAACATATCTTGTATTGGGTTAAAATGGTCTACGACCCGCGTGTCCCCAACTACGAGGAGGTAGAAACTCGTAATAGAATGGCTGGTTTGTTGTATTCGTTGCTTGTCCTTGGCTGTCTGAGGGTTGCTCTTGCGTGCTGGTGTTGGTTCTCTGGTTTAATACTTCGTTCAGAGACGGGAGTTGCATGGTGAATGCCGAGATAGTATGAATCGGTACTGTGTTTGACAGAAGCAGTTCGGTAAAAGTCATTTCAGAATCCGGGCGGAGCGCTGGATAGCTCATGTCGACCTTATCGGCATACGTAGGATCCCGAGCCGTACCGGACACTCCGTGGTTCTTCTTGTGTGTTTTTCTACGCTTTGTGGACTTGTTTGGCTTCAAAGGAGCCGGATCGATCACTCTAGATGCACAGCTCTCAGTCCAGCACCTTCTAATTTAACCAGTGCTCGTGAAAATCCTCGGTTTCAATTTTTGCTGACGTTCTGACTTTACGATTCTGATAAGATCGTGTACACATGACCTTCCGTTCGACCGTCTAAAGATGCCAGTACAAGCATCTATCGACTCTTGCTTTCGCACAATCCGATGGGCTTGCTTCCACAGTGTTGACGTTTCTTCAAATGCATATCTGCTAATGAAAAGGACAACTCCAATATACCGCTCCTCTGCAGCTGGTGCTGACGTCGCATTCGACCCCGTAAGAAACATTTTTAATGCAAATTTCCCACCATGGAAGCAATTTCTGGAATGCAGTGAGATGATCTCCACGGGCAGACTCAAGCCAGCGTTTGCACTTGGAGTGTGTGCCCTCCACAGCCGACGTATCACGGTATCCAAAATGTAAGTATTGGGATGTCCAGTAATGCACTAACTTAATTTTGTATTTCCACCAGTGTTTGTCCAGATAAGCTGCCATTTCCACGCTGAACGCACGAATAATAGCACAGCGCGATTCAAATTCCGCTTCCGAAGGAGCTTCGACGGCGTCATAATACAGCTCCAAGAACTGATCTGTTGCAACCGTGTTCTCGTACTTATCCTGGCCAGGTGCAGGGTTTTCAATCTCAACTTGTCCAAAACGTGTTCTTGTCTTGGCCAAAACGTTGCGATTCATGTGCCAACGGCAGACCAGAGATGGGAGGTCGGGGAACGAGCGATCCAACGCGTTCATACAGGCCTGGTCCCGATCTGTAAGTATGATCGTAGGCTTGATAGTCTGTCATCATAAATAGCAGTTGTTCGAGAGCCCACAAGAAGTCTTCTTCCTTTTCAACTGACAGCCAGCACTGTGCTATAGGTAACACAGAGTTCATGTTCGTCATTGCGATAATGTTCAATAGCGGCAAATCGTACGCGTTAGTCTTGTAGGTGCAGTCCATAATCAAAACGTCGGAATTCCACTTGTAAAATTGTTTGATATCTGGGTGAGACCAGAACAAATATTGCAACCGAGAGGTCTCGGGACTTACTTTATACTTAAAAAAAGAAATTGTTCGTGGACAGTTTTTTCAAAAGCAGCTCCGCTGGTGTGTTGTTTGCAAGAGCCTCACGTCGGCTCGCTCTCTTGTGATTCGCCACATCTTTCACCAGTATTGTTGTTTCAGGATGAGCGTGGCGAATTGTTGCCACCACAGCCGCAGGTGCAATTCCAACAGCGAGTTGAGAGGAAATCAAATCCTGTGTTGAAAGATCCGACGAAACAAGACGCTGCATGTCCCGACGTCGACGTCCAGCGTGAATACTGGGGTTTTCGGAAGCTGATGAGTGTGTAACGCGGATCCTTTCAAGTGCACAATTTTTCATTTCCCTGAACAATCGTTCTTGTTGACAGCTTCAAGCCGAATTTTCATTGTACAACCAGTTTTACTTGTCCCTCGCTGTACTCGAATTCTCTCGTCTTCAGTAAGGTGACGGTTGTTCTGCGTATGTCCGTATTTGTCGCATTTGAAGTCGCACTGCCATATCCCCTTGGCGTTATCCTTCCTGTGGTGGCCTTTAGTGACGTCAATTCCATTTCCCCGATTCCAAGCATGGTGAGCGGCTTCGGCTTCGTCGTATGAATCATAGACGTTTTCAGGTAGCGGGGAAATGCTGAAGGAAGTTGGAGTACTTGCAGATGTCGCCATAATAGAAGAATAATGTTTAACACCCACAGCAACCGCTCGAGATTATTTTGGTGTTTTGTTACTCTTGGCCATATACAGTCCGCCTATTTTTAGTCATGTTTGTGAGAGCTATTTTTGAATTGATCCCTGCCATCGCACGTTTTAATATATGTGGACTATACATGGCCTCGAGTCTCCATACACCTAAATACTCTCGATAGTTTTCCCCGGCGGGAGCGAATCATTATTCTTTCTGTGATCCTCGACCTCTGCAAGCGATTTATCTTCCTTCAGTTTTTTCCCGTTTCTCGTAAAGCACTTTTGCTTCTGAACATGAAGCCGCTTCACCATGCTTGAAATCCGGTGTAAATCTAATTGTAGGACACTTAAGGCCACCACTGTACTGATAACGCCAAGGGGATATGGCAGTGCGACTTCAAATGCGACAAATACGGACATACGCAGAACAACCGTCACCTTACTGAAGACGAGAGAATTCGAGTACAGCGAGGGACAAGTAAAACTGGTTGTACAATGAAAATTCGGCTTGAAGCTGTCAACAAGAACGATTGTTCAGGGAAATGAAAAATTGTGCACTTGAAAGGATCTGCGTTACACACTCGCCCAGCTTCCGAAGACCCCAGTATTCACGCTGGACTTCGACGTCGGAACATGCAGCGTCTTGTTTCGTCGGATCTTTCAACACAGGATTTGATTTCCTCTCAACTCGCTGTTGGAATTGCACCTGCGGCTGTGGTGGCAACGATTTGCCACGCTCATCCTGAAACAACAATACTGGTGAAAGATGTGGCGAATCACAAGAGAGCGAGCCGACGTGAGGCTCTTGCAAACAACACACCAGCGGAGCTGCTTTTGAAAAAACTGTCCACGAACAATTTCTTTTTTTAAGTATAAAGTAAGTCCCGAGACCTCTCGGTTGCAATATTTGTTCTGGTCTCACCCAGATATCAAACAATTTTACAAGTGGAATTCCGACGTTTTGATTATGGACTGCACCTACAAGACTAACGCGTACGATTTGCCGCTATTGAACATTATCACAATGACGAACATGAACTCTGTGTTACCTATAGCACAGTGCTGGCTGTCAGTTGAAAAGGAAGAAGACTTCTTGTGGGCTCTCGAACAACTGCTATTTATGATGACAGACTATCAAGCCTACGATCATACTTACAGATCGGAACCAGGCCTGTATGAACAGGTTGGATCGCTCGTTCCCCGACCTCCCATTTCTGGTCTGCCGTTGGCACATGAATCGCAACGTTTTGGCCAAGACAAGAACACGTTTTGGACAAGTTGAGATTGAAAACCCTGCACCTGGCCAGGATAAGTACGAGAACACGGTTGCAACAGATCAGTTCTTGGAGCTGTATTATGACGCCGTCGAAGCTCCTTCGGAAGCGGAATTTGAATCGCGCTGTGCTATTATTCGTGCGTTCAGCGTGGAAATGGCAGCTTATCTGGACAAACACTGGTGGAAATACAAAACCAAGTTAGTGCATTACTTGACATCCCAATACTTACATTTTGGATACCGTGATACGTCGGCTGTGGAGGGCACACACTCCAAGTGCAAACGCTGGCTTGAGTCTGCCCGTGGAGATCATCTCACTGCATTCCAGAAATTGCTTCCATGGTGGGAAATTTGCATTAAAAATGTTTCTTACGGGGTCGAATGCGACGTCAGCACGGCCTCTCACCAGCTGCAGAGGAGCGGTATACTGGAGTTGTCCTTTTCATTAGCAGATATGCATTTGAAGGAACGTCAACACTGTGGAAGCAAGCCCATCGGATTGTGCGAATGCTAGAAGCATTTGAGAGTCGCCAACAATTTGGCAAAACGATGAACAAAGTAATAGGGAGCGGTACTAGTCGGCCGTGCAGTGTACGTTTGCACCAATTTGTCGCGGTGCACGGCGCAGCAGGAGCCCATGCGCACCTTCAAATGGTAAAGTAGTATCTGGAGCCGACTGGGAATGGAGGAGTTGCAACTGTGATCTCTCAATCGACACAGAAGGGGGCTCGGGTCCTACAATTAGAGGTACACCGGATTTCCGGTAAAGCTTCGTCATGTGCAGAAGCAAAAGTGCTTAACGAGAAAGAAAAAAAACTAAGGAGATAAATCGCTTAGAGGTGAGGATCACGAAAGAAAAGATCCGCTCCCGCCGGGGAAAACTATGGAGATCGAGGTTACGGAGATCGAGGTGTAAGTAATATATAAAACGTGCGATGGCAGGGATCAATTCAAAAATAGCTCTCACAAACATGACTAAAAATAGGCGGACTATATATGGCCAAGAGTAACAAAACACCAAAATAATCTCGAGCGGTTGCTGTGGGTGATAAACATTATTCTTCTATTATGGCGACATCTGCAAGTACTCCGACTTCCTTCAGCATTTCCCCGCTACCTGAAAACGTCTTTGATTACGAAGCCGAAGCCGCTCACCATGCTTGGAATCGGGGAAAGGGAATTGACGTCACTAAAGGCCACCACAGGAAGGATAACGCCAAGGGGATATGGCAGTGCGACTTCAAATGCGACAAATACGGACATACGCAGAACAACCGTCACCTTACTGAAGACGAGAGAATTCGAGTACAGCGAGGGACAAGTAAAACTGGTTGTACAATGAAAATTCGGCTTGAAGCTGTCAACAAGAACGATTGTTCAGGGAAATGAAAAATTGTGCACTTGAAAGGATCTGCGTTACACACTCGCCCAGCTTCCGAAGACCCCAGTATTCACGCTGGACTTCGACGTCGGAACATGCAGCGTCTTGTTTCGTCGGATCTTTCAACACAGGATTTGATTTCCTCTCAACTCGCTGTTGGAATTGCACCTGCGGCTGTGGTGGCAACAATTCGCCACGCTCATCCTGAAACAACAATACTGGTGAAAGATGTGGCGAATCACAAGAGAGCGAGCCGACGTGAGGCTCTTGCAAACAACACACCAGCGGAGCTGCTTTTGAAAAAACTGTCCACGAACAATTTCTTTTTTTAAGTATAAAGTAAGTCCCGAGACCTCTCGGTTGCAATATTTGTTCTGGTCTCACCCAGATATCAAACAATTTTACAAGTGGAATTCCGACGTTTTGATTATGGACTGCACCTACAAGACTAACGCGTACGATTTGCCGCTATTGAACATTATCGCAATGACGAACATGAACTCTGTGTTACCAATAGCACAGTGCTGGCTGTCAGTTGAAAAGGAAGAAGACTTCTTGTGGGCTCTCGAACAACTGCTATTTATGATGACAGACTATCAAGCCTACGATCATACTTACAGATCGGGACCAGGCCTGTATGAACGCGTTGGATCGCTCGTTCCCCGACCTCCCATCTCTGGTCTGCCGTTGGCACATGAATCGCAACGTTTTGGCCAAGACAAGAACACGTTTTGGACAAGTTGAGATTGAAAACCCTGCACCTGGCCAGGATAAGTACGAGAACACGGTTGCAACAGATCAGTTCTTGGAGCTGTATTATGACGCCGTCGAAGCTCCTTCGGAAGCGGAATTTGAATCGCGCTGTGCTATTATTCGTGCGTTCAGCGTGGAAATGGCAGCTTATCTGGACAAACACTGGTGGAAATACAAAACCAAGTTAGTGCATTACTGGACATCCCAATACTTACATTTTGGATACCGTGATACGTCGGCTGTGGAGGGCACACACTCCAAGTGCAAACGCTGGCTTGAGTCTGCCCGTGGAGATCATCTCACTGCATTCCAGAAATTGCTTCCATGGTGGGAAATTTGCATTAAAAATGTTTCTTACGGGGTCGAATGCGACGTCAGCACGGCCTCTCACCAGCTGCAGAGGAGCGGTATACTGGAGTTGTCCTTTTCATTAGCAGATATGCATTTGAAGGAACGTCAACACTGTGGAAGCAAGCCCATCGGATTGTGCGAATGCTAGAAGCATTTGAGAGTCGCCAACAATTTGGCAAAACGATGAACAAAGTAATAGGGAGCGGTACTAGTCGGCCGTGCAGTGTACGTTTGCACCAATTTGTCGCGGTGCACGGCGCAGCAGGAGCCCATGCGCACCTTCAAATGGTAAAGTAGTATCTGGAGCCGACTGGGAATGGAGGAGTTGCAACTGTGATCTCTCAATCGACACAGAAGGGGGCTCGGGTCCTACAATTAGAGGTACACCGGATTTCCGGTAAAGCTTCGTCATGTGCAGAAGCAAAAGTGCTTAACGAGAAAGAAAAAAAACTAAGGAGATAAATCGCTTAGAGGTGAGGATCACGAAAGAAAAGATCCGCTCCCGCCGGGGAAAACTATGGAGATCGAGGTTACGGAGATCGAGGTGTAAGTAATATATAAAACGTGCGATGGCAGGGATCAATTCAAAAATAGCTCTCACAAACATGACTAAAAATAGGCGGACTATATATGGCCAAGAGTAACAAAACACCAAAATAATCTCGAGCGGTTGCTGTGGGTGATAAACATTATTCTTCTATTATGGCGACATCTGCAAGTACTCCGACTTCCTTCAGCATTTCCCCGCTACCTGAAAACGTCTTTGATTACGAAGCCGAAGCCGCTCACCATGCTTGGAATCGGGGAAAGGGAATTGACGTCACTAAAGGCCACCACAGGAAGGATAACGCCAAGGGGATATGGCAGTGCGACTTCAAATGCGACAAATACGGACATACGCAGAACAACCGTCACCTTACTGAAGACGAGAGAATTCGAGTACAGCGAGGGACAAGTAAAACTGGTTGTACAATGAAAATTCGGCTTGAAGCTGTCAACAAGAACGATTGTTCAGGGAAATGAAAAATTGTGCACTTGAAAGGATCTGCGTTACACACTCGCCCAGCTTCCGAAGACCCCAGTATTCACGCTGGACTTCGACGTCGGAACATGCAGCGTCTTGTTTCGTCGGATCTTTCAACACAGGATTTGATTTCCTCTCAACTCGCTGTTGGAATTGCACCTGCGGCTGTGGTGGCAACGATTCGCCACGCTCATCCTGAAACAACAATACTGGTGAAAGATGTGGCGAATCACAAGAGAGCGAGCCGACGTGAGGCTCTTGCAAACAACACACCAGCGGAGCTGCTTTTGAAAAAACTGTCCACGAACAATTTCTTTTTTTAAGTATAAAGTAAGTCCCGAGACCTCTCGGTTGCAATATTTGTTCTGGTCTCACCCAGATATCAAACAATTTTACAAGTGGAATTCCGACGTTTTGATTATGGACTGCACCTACAAGACTAACGCGTACGATTTGCCGCTATTGAACATTATCGCAATGACGAACATGAACTCTGTGTTACCAATAGCACAGTGCTGGCTGTCAGTTGAAAAGGAAGAAGACTTCTTGTGGGCTCTCGAACAACTGCTATTTATGATGACAGACTATCAAGCCTACGATCATACTTACAGATCGGGACCAGGCCTGTATGAACGCGTTGGATCGCTCGTTCCCCGACCTCCCATCTCTGGTCTGCCGTTGGCACATGAATCGCAACGTTTTGGCCAAGACAAGAACACGTTTTGGACAAGTTGAGATTGAAAACCCTGCACCTGGCCAGGATAAGTACGAGAACACGGTTGCAACAGATCAGTTCTTGGAGCTGTATTATGACGCCGTCGAAGCTCCTTCGGAAGCGGAATTTGAATCGCGCTGTGCTATTATTCGTGCGTTCAGCGTGGAAATGGCAGCTTATCTGGACAAACACTGGTGGAAATACAAAACCAAGTTAGTGCATTACTGGACATCCCAATACTTACATTTTGGATACCGTGATACGTCGGCTGTGGAGGGCACACACTCCAAGTGCAAACGCTGGCTTGAGTCTGCCCGTGGAGATCATCTCACTGCATTCCAGAAATTGCTTCCATGGTGGGAAATTTGCATTAAAAATGTTTCTTACGGGGTCGAATGCGACGTCAGCACGGCCTCTCACCAGCTGCAGAGGAGCGGTATACTGGAGTTGTCCTTTTCATTAGCAGATATGCATTTGAAGGAACGTCAACACTGTGGAAGCAAGCCCATCGGATTGTGCGAATGCTAGAAGCATTTGAGAGTCGCCAACAATTTGGCAAAACGATGAACAAAGTAATAGGGAGCGGTACTAGTCGGCCGTGCAGTGTACGTTTGCACCAATTTGTCGCGGTGCACGGCGCAGCAGGAGCCCATGCGCACCTTCAAATGGTAAAGTAGTATCTGGAGCCGACTGGGAATGGAGGAGTTGCAACTGTGATCTCTCAATCGACACAGAAGGGGGCTCGGGTCCTACAATTAGAGGTACACCGGATTTCCGGTAAAGCTTCGTCATGTGCAGAAGCAAAAGTGCTTAACGAGAAAGAAAAAAAACTAAGGAGATAAATCGCTTAGAGGTGAGGATCACGAAAGAAAAGATCCGCTCCCGCCGGGGAAAACTATGGAGATCGAGGTTACGGAGATCGAGGTGTAAGTGATATATAAAACGTGCGATGGCAGGGATCAATTCAAAAATAGCTCTCACAAACATGACTAAAAATAGGCGGACTATATATGGCCAAGAGTAACAAAACACCAAAATAATCTCGAGCGGTTGCTGTGGGTGATAAACATTATTCTTCTATTATGGCGACATCTGCAAGTACTCCGACTTCCTTCAGCATTTCCCCGCTACCTGAAAACGTCTTTGATTACGAAGCCGAAGCCGCTCACCATGCTTGGAATCGGGGAAAGGGAATTGACGTCACTAAAGGCCACCACAGGAAGGATAACGCCAAGGGGATATGGCAGTGCGACTTCAAATGCGACAAATACGGACATACGCAGAACAACCGTCACCTTACTGAAGACGAGAGAATTCGAGTACAGCGAGGGACAAGTAAAACTGGTTGTACAATGAAAATTCGGCTTGAAGCTGTCAACAAGAACGATTGTTCAGGGAAATGAAAAATTGTGCACTTGAAAGGATCTGCGTTACACACTCGCCCAGCTTCCGAAGACCCCAGTATTCACGCTGGACTTCGACGTCGGAACATGCAGCGTCTTGTTTCGTCGGATCTTTCAACACAGGATTTGATTTCCTCTCAACTCGCTGTTGGAATTGCACCTGCGGCTGTGGTGGCAACAATTCGCCACGCTCATCCTGAAACAACAATACTGGTGAAAGATGTGGCGAATCACAAGAGAGCGAGCCGACGTGAGGCTCTTGCAAACAACACACCAGCGGAGCTGCTTTTGAAAAAACTGTCCACGAACAATTTCTTTTTTTAAGTATAAAGTAAGTCCCGAGACCTCTCGGTTGCAATATTTGTTCTGGTCTCACACAGATACAAACAATTTTACAAGTGGAATTCCGACGTTTTGATTATGGACTGCACCTACAAGACTAACGCGTACGATTTGCCGCTATTGAACATTATCGCAATGACGAACATGAACTCTGTGTTACCAATAGCACCGTGCTGGCTGTCAGTTGAAAAGGAAGAAGACTTCTTGTGGGCTCTCGAACAACTGCTATTTATGATGACAGACTATCAAGCCTACGATCATACTTACAGATCGGGACCAGGCCTGTATGAACGCGTTGGATCGCTCGTTCCCCGACCTCCCATCTCTGGTCTGCCGTTGGCACATGAATCGCAACGTTTTGGCCAAGACAAGAACACGTTTTGGACAAGTTGAGATTGAAAACCCTGCACCTGGCCAGGATAAGTACGAGAACACGGTTGCAACAGATCAGTTCTTGGAGCTGTATTATGACGCCGTCGAAGCTCCTTCGGAAGCGGAATTTGAATCGCGCTGTGCTATTATTCGTGCGTTCAGCGTGGAAATGGCAGCTTATCTGGACAAACACTGGTGGAAATACAAAACCAAGTTAGTGCATTACTGGACATCCCAATACTTACATTTTGGATACCGTGATACGTCGGCTGTGGAGGGCACACACTCCAAGTGCAAACGCTGGCTTGAGTCTGCCCGTGAAGATCATCTCACTGCATTCCAGAAATTGCTTCCATGGTGGGAAATTTGCATTAAAAATGTTTCTTACGGGGTCGAACGCGACGTCAGCACGGCCTCTCACCAGCTGCAAGAGGAGCGGTATACTGGAGTCGTCCTTTTCATTAACAGATATGCACTTGAAGAAACGTCAAAACTGTGGAAGCAAGCCCATCGGATTGTGCGAAAGCAAGAGTCGATAGATGCTTGTACTGGCATCTTTAGACGGTCGAACGGAAGGTCATGTGTACACGATCTTATCAGAATCGTAAAGTCAGAACGTCAGCAAAAATTGAAACCGAGGATTTTCACGAGCACTGCTTAAATTAGAAGGTGCTGGACTGAGAGCTGTGCATCTAGAGTGATCGATCCGGCTCCTTTGAAGCCAAACAAGTCCACAAAGCGT
This sequence comes from Phytophthora infestans T30-4, assembly GCF_000142945.1. Classification (NCBI taxonomy): domain Eukaryota; phylum Oomycota; class Peronosporomycetes; order Peronosporales; family Peronosporaceae; genus Phytophthora; species Phytophthora infestans. The sequence continues at coordinate 2,093,479 of NW_003303734.1, read as the reverse complement.
AGGAAAACACACAAGAAGAACCACGGAGTGTCCGGTACGGCTCGGGATCCTACGTATGCCGATAAGGTCGACATGAACTATCCAGCGCTCCGCCCGGATTCTGAAATGACTTTTACAGAACTGCTTCTGTCAAACACAGTACCGATTCATACTATCTCGGCATTCACCATGCAACTCCCGTCTCTGAACGAAGTATTAAACCAGAGAACCAACACCAGCACGCAAGAGCAACCCTCAGACAGCCAAGGACAAGCAACGAATACAACAAACCAGCCATTCTATTACGAGTTTCTACCTCCTCGTAGTTGGGGACACGCGGGTCGTAGACCATTTTAACCCAATACAAGATATGTTTTAGTACATAAACTGTTTTATAACAAGAAAATGTCAAGTATTTGTCCTATTTCATTGTAATATTCGTATCTTCATATCGACAACCGCAATATTTCTAAGTGGCTGCAAATAGAGGATATACGCCTTCAGATCAATTTTGGTGAATTCAGAATCATATCCGTGTTTCAACACGCTTTTGGTGCTATTAAAAGTGGCTTTTGCAAATATAAGCTCAGTTTTTGTAAATTGTAAGAGACAATTTCGTGCTGAAATAATGCTACACGTTTAGAAGCAAAGCGGTCACAAATTAGATCACAACAATAAAAAGGTTTTATCGGCACCAAAAAATGTTATTAGCGATTTAGTCGCTGGAGTCGAAACTTCGGCTGAGCTTTTCTCGCTGGAAGACCTGGCACCTTGGCGTCTGGAATCTGGGAGAGGAGAGTGTCGAGGATTTTGCTGATCGGGTCGTGAGTAAGAGAGATGCCCCACTTGCGCCGGAGGTAGTACGCTTTGTTACGCGCCTTCCTGTGCTTTTTCCTCGCGGCAACCCTCTTCGTTTTGGCTGCTTTGCTGGCCAAACATGTTTTTGAGATGGCGGGTCTTCGAATACGGGGACGCAAAGACCTTCTTGCATGTTGAGCATCGCCGAGTGGTGATTGAGCCTCTGCCCGCGGGTATTTTTGCCTTTGTGGTGGCTGCCGCCATTTTAAAAGTGATATTGTTCACAACAAATTGGTGGCCGGAAAACAGCACTACATGTATTATGATGTACCTATCGCACTTTTTATAAATTACTTACATCTCGATCTCCGTAATCCCCTCCCGCCTTGCATAAAAAGTGGATTAGTTAAACGGCACCTAAACCTCGGTCTCTTGGGAATCGCGGAACGCACAGTTTCCAAGTCCGTCACCCATGTACGCTTGATACTTTTGCATGTTCAACCCGCTTTGCTGAATGACAATATCGACAATACCACGGCAATCTGGTGTGTATAAGGCATCGTTGGCTTCGATGCTTCCATTATATGTGGGTGAGGTTTTGTCCTCTTGTTGGCATCAATTGAAAAGAGAGGGGAACTCTCCAGAGTTTCCGGAACTGCCAGCGTAATAAAACCAGCTGCGGATTCTCGGTGGCGTCCAAGTGAGTTGTCCATTTCAGTGTAGTCCCGCTCATCTTTCTCAAACAAGAGCAGTAACTTCACCGTAAGCGTTTATATAATAAGTGTTAGCTCGCCTCCACACTGCTTAAATGGCTCAGCGTCGACGCCGTCAGTTGTGTGCTGAACAGCGCAGTTGTGACGGGGTCACACAGCACCTTGCGCTAGAGGAAGTTAGCTTCCGAAAGTATGTAAACTCTCAGTGAACGGCAGTTCACAGGTCCCCTTTTATCGAAAAGGGAGCGAAGTGACCTATCTAAGGTAGAATGTAAGCTGAGTATATTTATAGGTAGATAAAGCTTGGGTTTAATACAAACTATGAGTCACCTTTAGAAATGCAACCAATGGTTGGCTTTGGACGACCTTGGTACCTTGTACCAAATATCCCGAAGTATGACGTGTCACACTTCATGTAACCAGGGTACACTTAGGGCTACGTACCCTTTACATCCTCCCCCACTTAGGTTCGGCTTACCGACCAATCAGAATGAAGAGGTGTTCGTCACAAACTCTCATTCTCAAAGTCGAAAACCATCGACTTGGCCGCGCGAGCGCGGCGGAGGCTCACCTCACCGTTAGAGCCTCGAGCAGCAACCTGTGCGCTCTTCGTCTAGGTCTCCAATTCGACCGTTACCATGCCTCGTGGCACAGCAAAGAGCGGCGCTAAGACACGCTCCAAGGCTGCGGCCGGAAAGGCGCAAGCCAAGAGCACTAAGCCTCACGGCAAAGGCTCGGCACTTCAGAAGGCTACTCAGGTGGCCTCCGAGGCGATCGGTTCATCGGGCGACAAGGATGTGGGCAAGCGAACAAGAAAACGCAGCAGCCCGTCACCCTCGGCCTTCCCAGACAATCGTCCGAGCCCTCGGTTCGTAGAACGTGAGTTCGACTCTGGCAGCGAGGACGAAGCCGAGTCCGAGAGCACGCACGATGCTCCTGCGGGCTCTGTGGGAGGGCACAGCCTAGTGCCCAGTGAGCACAAAGATGACAGCGTGCAGTTGCTCGCTAGTGATCAAGGTGATCACAGTCTCAGAACGTCTGTGCGCTCTGAGAGTCCGGCCGTCATGGCTAAGGACACTCCCAAAGCCGGTGGCGATGAGGAAGAGAATCCTCGCAAACGTCTCTCGCTTGCCGAGGGTCTTGCGCGCGCTAAGGCCTCTAAGCCGAAGGCGCCAAGCCCTCAAAGAAGCGTGCAGCCTCTAAGTCGCCACTCCGCGAGGAGAAGGAGACTCGACGCTCCTATCAGAGTCTCTTCGACTCTTCGGATGAAGAGGAGGAGAAGGAGGAAGAAGAGGAGGAGGAGGATGCTATCGCTGATCCCCGGGAGGTCTCGAATGACCTCGACCAGCAGCAGGAGGATTTCCAAGCTGCCCAGCGTGTGCGTGGGGGTTCGGTGGTGGCACCCGTCAGCCAGGGAGCTGCCATCAACTCAAGAAGGTATTGGCCTCCCGAGGAGAGCTCTGGGGCTGACCTCTTCTTAGAGGTCCTCGTCGCTCCTCGTGGCCTTGTGGGCGGCCACACTTCGAGGGGGATCTATGAACGAGTCTTTGTTCAGAAAGAACAGCTGTTCGTCGACAACTTGGAGGCTGCTCGGTGTGTGCTTCATCGTGTCCCTCTTAAGGACTTTACGACTTGTCGCAAGAAGCCCGAGAACCGGGGTGGTCTCTATCCTCTTTGGGGATACCCCTGGGTTCTGCCCGAGAGCTGTCCCACCTGGAATTCATGTGAGGACATGTTCTGGGCTTGGGTGTAGTCTCTCAAGTACTCACCCACGGAGTTACGGGAACTCCATGAAGATCAGCTGCTGTCCCGCATCCTGGACCAGCGTGATCTTCGTGTTCGGTTTGCCCACGTGATCAGCAAGCGCATGCTGCCAAGGGACATCCTGAAGCGCGCGGCTTCTAGCGCTCATGATGAGCGCGGGTACGAAGTGTCTTTAACGTCCGTACCCCGTTCGGGCAAGAAGCCCCGGACTACTTATGAAGCTGCCGCCGCTTCTGCTCCCAGATTGCGACAGCCTTCGGGCAGTCAATCAGGAGCCGTTCAATCGGCTCCCACGAGTTCTCGGAGTGGGCATAACCCCTCCACTTCACGAGGAGCTGTCGCTTACCGTGACGCCTTTGCTCCTGGAGGATCCGCTTTACGTGGAAGTGGACTTCTCCATTCCGGTCAAGCAGGGGCGGAGGTGCCCTCGTACGAGTACGGGTACTCGGCGCCTCCCGAGAGCCACTCTCCTCCGAGTGCTCCGACTGCGGGTCCGACCCAGGACCCTGAGGTTGACCGCCTCCGTCAACGTGTCCTCGCGCTTGAGATTGCACTTGGCCTTGGGACTGGCGGTAATGCTGCCGCCCAGGCCGGGAATCAGGGCGAGCTCGCTCGTCTTGCGGGCAGCCTGGACCTGGTGGAGCGAGAGGTCGCGAGCCTGCATCTGGGGGTGGATCGCCGGACCTCTTCGACCAATCTGGACGAAGCCTGCTGCATGATCCGACGGATCGAGGCTCTGTTGCCACGTGCGAAGCCGCCTTCGACGCACCCCCAGACGTACGCGTATGGTGCGTACCCGGCGTACTCAGCGTACTCGGCGTATGGCGCCGGGGTCCGCTCGTATGGAGCCCCTCCGGCGTACGGTCTTGACCGCAGCCTTGCCGTCCCGACCGAGGCTTGGGTGCCTGCTCCGACGCCCTCGTCGACGACTGTGACTGGTCCTCGCTTCGAGGAGCTGGGTCAAGGGGGGTCTGCGAGTGAGCAACCCCCTGCGGGTCAAAGTACCGCTTAAGACGTCCGACATAGAACGTCGGGTGCGTCGTCATTGACTTTGGAAGGTCGATGGTGTACGACGCACCATGTCTGGCCAGGACTGCAAAAGTTCCGATGAAGCGGTGCTTCCGTTTGTTGCTGCCGACAGAGCTGACAGTGTCAAGAGGTAGGTTCCTCGTGTCTAGCAACACTAAGTCCCCAACCTCAAATATACTTAAGTTTCCTCTTCCTGTTTGTCTGAGTACTCCTTTTGTTTATCTTGGGCCGCTGCCATGGCATCGCGGACCCTGTTGACAATGTTCAGCTTGGTATCCATAAAGGATTCCACCTGTTTCCGCAGCGAAACTGGTCTCACATCCGAGACCTGGGAGGAAAGGGCTTTCCGAGCCTCTCCCCCACTTAGAATAGAGAAGTCAGTGTCTCCTCGAAGAGTGAGAGGCACTCGGGGGTGGCGGAAGCCGTTCAAGTAGAACGGCGTGAACCCCGTGGACGCGTGCACCGCGTTGTTGAGCGCAAACTCAACAACTGGAAGCTGCGTCGACCACGTACGTGGTGCTGTCGCGCACACACTGCGCAGAGTGTCCTCGAGCACTCGATTGACGCGCTCTGTCTGGCCGTCTGTCTTCGGATGGTCTGCAGTGGACATCTGCAGACGAGTTCCCAGTAAAGGAAACAGCGTTTTCCAAAACACAGCAGTGAACCGCGGGTCTCGGTCCGAGACAATCGTCTCCGGGAGACCGTGATAGCGGAACACGCCATCGAAGAACAACCTTGCGGTCTCTTCGCCCGTAACAGTGACGGGAACTGGAGCAAGATGGTACATCTTGCTCAGCCGACACACGAACACCAAAATTCCGGTGTTGCCGTGTCCGTCGGCGGGAAGCCCAAAGATGAAGTCAAGACTCATCGACTTCCAACAGTCAGCCGGTACGAGCAGGCTCTGTAGTGGAGCCGAAGCTTGCCCTGCGGGTTTGGCCCGCTGACATGTTTCGCATGTCTTAACGTACCGGGCGACCCACTTGTACATGTGGGTCCACCAGAAGGCCTGAGAGACCGACAGAAAGGTCTTCTCGTGGCCCAAGTGGCCGCTAGAGGGCGTCATACGCCTCCGCGAGGATGTCGAACTTCAGATTCTCGTCGTTGGGTACGACCACGCGTGGAGGTTCATTGGGCTCCACCCGGTAATAGAGGAGGCCATCCTTCAACTCATATCGGTGGAGCCGTGAGCGCTGTCGCGACGAGAGTCAGTCGGACTTCGCGCTCGCTCCTGCCGTGCGGAACTTGACGATAGACGCGACAGCCTCGTCGTCCCGGTACGCCATGCGTATCCGATCATATAGATCCGTCGTCTCCCGTGTGATGTGGGCCAACGCATAGTCGGGACGCCGAGAGAGGGCGTCCGCAAGCACGTTGAGCTTGCCCGGCTTGTATTCGACGCGGAAGTTGTATTCCGCGAAGAAGGACAGCCACCTCGCCATCCTTTGGGAGAGATGAGGCGAGTTAGTCGCCGTCCTCAAGGACGCGTGGTCTGTGTAGATCACAAAGGGTCTAGAGCCCAGAAGGTGAACACGGAACTTCACAAGAGCATATTTCATTGCCAGGAGCTCCTTGTCATGGACAGGGTAGTTCCGCTCGGCGGCTTTGAGCTGCCTGGACTGAAACGAGATGACTCGTTCATGTTCAGCCGTGTCGGCCTGCAGCAATGCACACCCGATAACGTAATCGGAGGCATCGCAGACGACGTTAAACGGCTTCGTCTCGTCTGGCAGGGCCAGGACAGGGCGTCTTGGAGACTGGCCTTGATGCTGTCAAAAGCATCCTGGTGCTCTTGCTCCCAGCGTCAGTCGACGTCCTTCTTAAGGAGACCCGATAAGGGCTTAGCAAAGCCCGCGTACCCTGCACTGTACTTGTGAAGGTAGTTAGCCAAGCCCAGCCACTTTCGAAGATCCTTCTGGGATCGGGGCGTCGGCCATGCTGCTATGGTCTTGACCTTGTCTGGGTCAGCCCAAACACCCTCGTTGCTTACGAAGCAACCGAGAACGTTAATCTCTTGTGAAGCGAAAGCGCACTTGTCGATGTTGGCGTAGAGCTTGTTTGCTCGCATTACGTCCAACACTCGACGGAGGTGTCCTAGATGCACCTCCATGGCAGTATTGCCTCCCTCGGCACGGCTATGGACGAATATGTCGTCGAAGTACGTCTGTACGAAGGTACGCAAAGGACGGAACAATTGCGTCACCAGGCGATTGAACGTCGCTGGGGTGTTAGACAAGCCCTGCGGCATGACGAGCCACTCCCAAAACATGAGTGCTCACCGCGGTGAGCGGGCTGTCACTCTCTCGCATCAGGATCTGGTAGTATCCGTCTACCAAATCCAGCGCACTGTACAGTACGCTCCCGGCCACGTTGTTCAACAACACACCCTTTCGTGGGATCGGTGTTTGGGCCGGCACCGTTGCGTTGTTCAGCTTGTTATAAGCGGGAGCCAGACGCCACTTTCCGTTCGGCTTACGAACGCAGAAAGTCGGCGTCGAGTGCGGAGATTGCGAAGAAGGCATCAATGACCTCGCACTGCTCGCGCGGGAGAGGCCATTGCCTCGTGACACAATACTTTGTGCCGTACGCCTCGATCCGGTGGGAGTTGGGTCGGTGGGTGTTTGTTCACCACGTCCGCGTACTCCGTCACCAAAGGATACACCGGATCCTTGGAGCTCTTAAGGATTTCAGAACCCAAGCGCGTCTGACGCTGCTTGTTCAGGTCTTCCAGGACGTTCTCGTCCAAGACAGAGGAGGAGTTTAGCTCCTCCCGAGTGGTCTCAGGTCTCATGAGTACCATCTCAGCTATTTCTCCAGCCTTGTGGTTGGTCAGGAAAGACTCAGCCGTCATTTCCTCGAGGTTCAGTATCTCTGCAACCTCTGGCAATGGTTCCAAGTGGACACCAGATGGCTTGACGGGAAACCCGGTCTCGCCATCGAAGATGTGATAGCACTCTTCCACCGGCCTTGTCGGGGAGCCCGGGCCCTGGACTCGGAGTCGCTGGAAGCGACCTTGTCGTCGTCGACGGCGACCGTGACGTGGTGCTTTGCTACCCACGTCTGGGGATGTCGGCGCTCCGACATCCGAGGTACACGTGGCCTCGTGTGGTACTGTGGTACCCACACAGGAAGCGTGTTTGACGCCTTCCTCTTCACTTAAGGTCTGGGCGACCGCGTGTGGCACTGTGTTACCCACACAGGAAGCGTGTTCAACGCCTTCCGCTTCAGTTAAGGTCTGGTCGACCGCGTGTGGCACTGTGTTACTCACACAGGAAGCGTATCCGACATCATCCTCTTCAGTTAAGGTCTGGGCGACCGTGAGTGGAACTCTGTTTACCACTCTGAACACGCTGTTCTCAATGTTCGTGACAGCTGCAGCTGTCTGCGGAACTAAGTTACCCGCCTGTGGATCTAAGATACCCACTTGGCCAGCGCCTCTTCTGGGTGCTGCCACCATCCGAGTCGTCATATACGTCGACGACTCCCAAGCATCTGCCGAATGCTTTGGTACCCTACCAGCCCTTGCGGGCGCTGCCAGAGGTGGGGACATGACTCACCAATGCTCTGTCGGACTGCGCAGGGCGGCTGGCACCGATTGCCTTGCCTCGCCAGTCGATCCAGGGCTCGTGCTTCTCAAGCCAGGGCATGCCCAGGATCATATCATATGGATCCATATCGAGAACAGTGAACTGTTCGAGGCTAACAAAGTCTTCCAACTTGACAGCCAGATCCACTTGGACGTTGGGGACAGTGACGACCTTCCCGTCGGCCAGTCGCACTGACACCGTCCCGTTGCCCTTGCTTTCTCTCAAAGCATCGGACAACGTGTTGCTGTTACGAGCAACCGTCTGGCGGCGTGCGAACTTCTTCGACGCCCCAGAGTCAATCAAGATTCTAAAGGGATGATCGTATCCCCGTACACATCCGTGTACTACGAGCAGCCCGCCACTGCTCTTCGCCGATTCGAGAGTGCGAAGACTCTCAGGGGCTAAGTCCCCGTGGTACGCGCCACCCGCGCACCCGTCACGAAGACTTAGTTGTTCCCCAGTAGGGCGCCTTGCCCCTACTGGTTCCCGGCGTTCCCCGGTCCCCGGGATCCTGGCTTCTGCCAGCGACCCTTGAGGACAAGCTTGGGGAAGGACCGTCTGCGGAGTCTTTCCGCGGGACAGTCGCGCTTGAAGTGGCCCATCTTCCCGCAGCCGAAGCAGCGGATGTCACGCTGTTCGGCGGACCCGAGTTCCATGGGAACTGGTCCGTTGGGGCTTGTTCGACCGGGAGCAGACAAGGAACTCCCAGGCCATGCTGAGGCTGGCGTACGCGCCTGGCGATGGTTGTACGCTTCTTGAAGAGCAGCTTGAATCGCCTCTTCAAGGGTGCTTGACTGCACCCGGAACAGCTGAGTGCGTGCGGGGCCCACTCGAAGGCCGTCCATGAACACAGTCATATTGATGTGTTCGTTGAGTGGGTTTCCCACTAAAACGGCCGTGAGCTCCCGTATATCTTGCACATACTCGTGCAGTTCGCACCTCCCTTGTTTACACGAGAGGAAGCGCGAATGCTGGCGTTACTCGTAGCTCGCCGGGAGGAACGCGGCTTGGCGCTGTTCGCACAGCTGAGCCCAGGATGTGAAACATCCAGGGGATGTTGCTTCCCGAGTGTACACCCAACTCTTAGCACGGCCGCTAAGGTTGGAGAGTGCAAAAGCAACACGCAGTTGCTCGGTCGAGATCAGAGCCGCGTCCATCGCGAGCTCTACTTCTCGGACCCAGAAGTGAAGGTTCTCGCCTTCCTTCCCTTCGTACGGCTTAACCTTCAGCCGTATTGGCTTCGGGTGAGGCGGAATTGCTTCCGCCGCCGGAGCCTGCAGGTTCTCCCGCACATGCGCGATGAGGCCCTGCTCGTACGCGTCGAACGCATTGACGCGCTCGAGCTGCTCAGCAGGTGTTGACACCACCAGGCTCTGCAGGGCCTCCATCCCGAAGATGCCTGCCATCTTCCGAACCGACTCGAACTGAGAGTCGTTCATATGGGAGAAGTCGTTCCTATACACGGCAACGAACTTCGGAGAGGTTCAGGTAGTCTACCCGCGGTGGCGTGGATTGACTACGAGTGCTACCAAGTGTGACGGGGTCACACAGCACCTTGCGCTAGAGGAAGTTAGCTTCCGAGAGTATACAAACTCTCAATGAACGGTAGTTCACAGGCCCCCTTTTATCGAAAAGGGAGCGATGTGACCTATTTAAGGTAGAATGTAAACTGAGTATATTTATAGGTAGATAAAGCTTGGGTTTAATACAAACTATAAGTTACCTATAGAAATGCAATGTCATTTAACCAATGGTTGGCTTTGAACGACCTTGGTACCTTGTACCAAATATCCCGGAGTATGACGTGTGATGCTCCTGAAGTGTGAAGTGTCACACTTCATGTAACCAGGGTACACTTAGGGGTACGTACCCTGTTACAGCAGTGCCATAATATAGCCAAGTACATTATTGAAACTAAGAGCATTCTAACCGTGTGTACGAGGAAGTCCGAAGTAAAGAATGAAGCTGTGGCAAGCGTCACCTCAGCAAAAATGGCTGGCTCTCCATTCACGTTGACCCCTACTGAAAGCTGTTGCGAACCTACAATTTTTTGAGAAGAGCGCTTACGCCTAGAACATCAACTAGCTATATCAAACGATCCCGGAAGCAGGCCCACGAGCTCAGCCAGCATTATTCCTTGTCCATATTTCTCCCCAATAGCATTCGCAGCCTCGTTTGTGTATTCTGGTAGCTCCAAACCAATGTATCCCTCTTGTACGTTCTTCATAATTTTTCGAATTACAATGGCATCGTCGAAGTGGCGCAAGTATACCTCAGATGACGCGCCTTGGCTAGCAGAGGGTCGTGACGAATCTTGGGTTTTGTGGTTGACTTGGTCTTCTTAAGGAAAAAAGTAAAGTGATTTTATTTGTGGGTGAGCGGGAGGCGCTTCGTCTAGTTTATTACAGCAGTCAGATTTTCAAACCTGGCTGTGGTGGATCTTCTCGTCTTCTTATTCTTGCTAGGCGCCACAGGCTTCGCCCACGTAGGCAGGCAGTTATGTCATACTCCCCCCATGAACCTGTTCGGTTAGCAAGGGAATATACGGCGGATGCTGACTTGTTGTGTCGTGGCTCCTTTGTCTATAGTGGCCGTGCCGCTGTCATGTACCTGCTTGATAGTGTACATGCTTTGAGCAACAGCTCGTGTCTTCGCCCGAAACGCCTTGAAGACACGCAGCATTACGTGGTCTCCAGCACTGTAGAAGTGTTCGATTTGCTTGGAATTTTCGCGATCATTGTCTTGTAGAATCGCTTCAAACCTTGTCTTGGACATGTAGCTCCAGTTGGCTTGGTACAGCTGGCGAGAAATCACATCTTGTCCGAAGATCAGCTGTCCAGGTGAGGCATTGAGAATGCAATGGTAACTAGCACGCACAGCAAACGCTGCATAGTACAGAGACTTCTTCCAGTCCACTGTCTCGTTGCATCTGACGATATTCATCAGCTCCATGTGATCACGCTCCGCAAATCGCGTTGGCTTGGGGGTTCTTGACGGTAATTGGCTTTGCTTCGATACCGTAACTCCTCAGCAACTCTTGGAACTCTTCGCCAGTAAACTCAGGTCCGGTATCATGGATCACCTGTCGAGGTCGAGGGTAGCGACAAAGCCATTCTCGGTCGAAGCTTTCGGCTGTTGTGGGGGACTCCTTGTCTGGTTGAACGCCGACTTCAACCCATCGCGTGGCGTGATCGATCATCGTGATACCGTATCCACCTCCATCGTAAGGCCCAATTAAATCCACGTGAACCAGATCCCAAGGGCTAACAGGCTTGAGTGATCTTGGGGGCAAAAGGCCATAGTCCTGCTTGCCACCGTGTACGTTTGCACGCTTGCAGACGAGACATTTCTTGAGCTGCGCTGCAATGAACGTTTCCATGCCGGGCCAGTATAGAACTTGGCGCATGGTCTTGAACTGCCGTTCGGACCCCGGATGTGCTAGGTTCTGGTGGTACCAGTCGACGAGATCTTCTCGAAGCGACTCGGGGATAATTACTCGGCCGTGATACGCCACCAGGGTACATCCTAGAAGTTACATAAGCTTATAGTCCGGGTTGTTGTCACCTGCGAGGCACGCAGTCTTGATCTTCTGGATCATTTCGTCTTTGACCTGTTGCTCACGGATGACAGGTCCGTGCATCACACACGCGGGTTCCTCTTCAACTGCGTAGACTTCTTCCTCTATTGACGGCTGTTGCTGGGACTCAAACCGCATTCGAGAGAAAGCGTCGCGTCTTTGATATAATGCAACGTGAGACGATACTCGGAGAGCAGAAGTTTCCAACGTTTCACTCGCAGGTTGTTATCAGTCGGGTAAATGAGGTTCTTGTGGTCAGTGTGTACGACCACTTCGAACCCCAGCAGCATGGTACGGTACTCGCGGAGTAGAGACACAATCGAGAGAAGCTCTAGCTCCGTCGTCGTGTAGTTGACTTGATACTTGTCCAGGGCACGAGAATAGCAAGCCAAAATCGAGTTCTGCTAGCATGATAATACCTCCAAGCTGTTTCCCACTGGCGTCGGCATACACGTGAAAAGGGCGGCTGAAATCTGGAAATGCGAGGAGAACAGCTTCAGCAAAGGCTTTCTTGATCGCGTTGAACGCGTCCGTGTCGCTTTGTAGCCATGTGAACGGCGTTTTGTTGCTCGTGAGCCGGTTGAGCGGAGCACATAGGGCAGCCTTATTAGGCACCATGTTCCTGTAGTAGTTGATCATTCCGAGAAATCTACGAAGTTCCTTTCTGTTCTTGGGAACTGCAATCTGCTGGATTGCTTGAATCTTTTTGGCCTGCGGTTGAATACCTTTAGCCGTCAGCGTAAAGCCAAGGTAGTTAACGGAGTCGCGCAAGATGTGGATCTTCTTGCCGTTAAGTGTGATGTGGAATTGGTCCAGACGATCGAACACCACACGTAGGTGTTCCAGGTGCTCATCTTCAGTGCTGGAGAATACGAGGATGTCGGCGAGGTACACGACAACAAACGGCAGGTCTCGGAAGATCTTCTCCACGCACGCCTGATACTCATCAGGAGCAGTAGCGATGCCCATGGGTAGCCTCTTGTATTGAAACTTGCCCCAGGGGAGACAAAAAGCGGTATACGGGCGACTCTGTCGGGCGAGCCGGCGCGCGTAGTAGCCCCTGTTGGCGTCGAACGAAGAGAGGAATTTAGCTCCAGCGAGCCGCAGCAGGATTTCGCGGATTTTAGGCACGTAGTATGGGCTTCTACGTAGGTACTTGTTAAGAACTCTGTAATCAATCAGCAGACGTAACGTCCCGTTTTCCTTGACCAGGAAAAATGCTGTTGAAGCCATTTCCGAGCCGTAGATCTGTTCGAGAACAGCTTGATTCACGAGTCGTTGGATCTCAGCCTTCGCCTTGTCTTCTATGCTACGCGGAATCGCGTACAGTTTTGCATGTACTGGTTTGAAGTCAGATGATAGAGGTAGCACATAGTCGTCGAAGCGCATTCGTCCGAGGTGTCCGTCGTACAGATGTGCGTAGTCTTGCAGCAGTTTCAGGTAGCGAGCTGCTACTTCTCCTGACAGGGTGTCGGGCATCAGGTCTGTTGGGCTGACGGCCGTGTCCACAGTCTCCTTGCATTCGCCAGGAAACTCGTTGTCCGTCGTCACTGTCGACGCTGGTGCTTCACTGGGAGGGCTCGTATTGAGCGTGGTAGCGTAGCCGTCCCATTGGACAATTTTATCCTTGAAATTGAGCACTAAGCCCAGTGCTTCCATGGGATCTCATCCAATGACCATTGGGTCAGAGCTGTGACCGAGGATCTCAAATCGGTGGGTAATCTTGGTCGTCGGGTTCAGGTGCGGAAACTTAAAATGCAGCACAGCGGTACCATCGCTCTTGACTTGGCCGCCCACCGTTTGGAGCGTTGTCTTGGACTCAACTTGTCTGCGGCCATGTGACGACAAGACTTTCATCGTGTCGGCGGTGATCACACTTTTGGAGGCTCCGCTGTCGAGTAGCGCGTGAATTTTCTTGCTCTCCTTGCGCAGTTGTACCTCGATGCGTAGAGGAGCTTCGGGGGCGACGGGCTTTGGATCCACCAGTCCGATGAACTTGTACTCGTCCTCGTCGCTAGACTCGCTGTCACTGTGGCGGTCTTTGTACACTCTTGGGTACTTCTTCGGCTTTGCCTTCTTTTTTGCATCGGCGTGTTTATGCTCATCCTGTTGTTGTTTCTTGAGCGCAAAACAGTCAGCTGTGTTGTGTGACGAGGTCTGATGGTGAGTACACCACTTGTTCGGGTTCTTGGGCGCCGAGGCCGAAGACGCGTGGTTGCTCTTGTCTTTGCTACCTTTGTGACGATCCGACTTCTCGGGCTTGTTGAAACGCGAAGGGCGCAATAATTTGCTGAAACTATTGCTTTCTTTCTCCTTGCAACCAGCCTTTTCTTGCATCTCTATGCGCTCAAAATACTGGATCAGCTCACTCATTCGTTCGTGAGCGACGCCAGATGCTGCGAGCTTGTCTTGCCATGCGTGCGGCATAGCTTGCTTGAAGAACCGGCACTGCTGAACCTCAGGGATGACTTCCGCGTTAGTCGGCAGTTCCGCAAACATGCGTACCAGCTCCTTGAGCCGTCTGTAGAGCTGCTGGACGCTCTCGTTAGAGCGCTTTACCGGGCTCCATAGTTCTTCGTCGAGCGTCTCGCTGTAGTTGACCGGGACTAAGAGCCTTCCAATGCTCTCGTAGAACTCGGTGAAGGATAAGCCGTTCTGGACCGCCTGTCTGGCGTTGTCCTCGACGTCGCACTTCAACTCGCCGTCGAGGAGAAGAAGAAGTTTCCAACCTTTCCGTTGAGCGAGGCTCTTGAAGCGCATGCTCCATCGCAGCCAGTCCTTAGCGTTGCTTTTGTAGAATTTGGGGATGTGGATCTTGGCCGTGTCGGCTGGAGCGTGCTCGGTTGCGGGGCTTGTGACGATCGTGTAGGAGACGTAGTCGTCCTCGTCGTGTTGCTTGCGCCCCATGTCTGAAGGTCCTTGATTCGCCTTGCAGATTTGATATATCAAAATGACGCGCCTTGGCTAGCAGAGGGTCGCGACGAATCTTGGGTTTTGTGGTTGACTTGGTCTTCTTAAGGAAAAAAGGAAAGTGAGTTTATTTGTGGGTGAGCGGGAGGCGCTTCGTCTAGTTTAAATATTCGAACTACAGCATTCATATTTATAAACCTGGCTGTGGTGGATCTTCTCGTCTTCTTATTCTTGCTAGGCGCCACAGGCTTCATTTACGTAGGCAGGCAGTTATGTCATAGACATATTAACGACAGCAATGAGACCAAGTGTGATGTTGCCAACGTCCTCCAAATGCAGATCGATTGGTGTTCTCTAGTGGTGATATAAGAATCGATGTCGCCGAAACCTGTATACATTAGCCGACAAACTGGCTAGAATATAGGCACGGCGTAAATTGGCGCGAGCAAGGAAGTCTGTCAACGAGAGTGTGACGGGGTCACACAGCACTTTGCGCTAGAGGAAGTTATCTTCCGAGAGTATACAAACTCTCAGTGAACGGCAGTTCACAGGCCCCCTCTTTAGTTAAAGAGAGCGAAGTGACCTAAATAAGGTAGATTGTAAACTGACTATATTTATAGGTAGGTTAAGTTTGGGTTTAATACAAACTATAAGTTACCTATAGAAATGCAATGTCATTTAATTAATGGTTGGCTTTGAACGACTTTGGTACCTTGTAACAAATATCCCGGAGTATGACGTGTCATACTCCTGAAGTGTGAAGTGTCACACTTCATGTAACCAGGGTACACTTAGGGCTACGTACCCCGTTACATCCTCCCCCACTTAGGTTCGGCTTACCGACCAATCAGAATGAAGAGGTGTTCGTCACAAACTCTCATTCTCAAAGTCGAAAACCATCGACTTGGCCGCGCGAGCGCGGCGGAGGCTCACTTCACAGCTAGAGCCTCGAGCAGCAACCTGTGCGCTTTTCGTCTAGGTCTCCAATTCGACCGTTACCACGCCTCGTGGCAATGCAAAGAGCGGTGCTAAGACACGCTCCAAGGCTGCTGCCGGTAAGGCGCAAGCCAAGAGCACTAAGCCTCACGGCTGCACTCAAGGAGGCTACTCAGGTGGCCTCCGAGGCGATCGATTCCTCGGGTGACGCGGCTGTGGGAAAGCGAGCAAGAAAATGCAGCAGCCCGTCACCCTCGGCCTCTCCAGACAATCGTCCGAACCCTCGGTTCGTAGAACGTGAGCTCGACTCTGGCAGTGAGGACGAAGCCGAGTCCGAGAGCACTCATGATGCTCCTGCGGGCTCTGTGGGAGGGCACAGCCCAGTGCCCAGTGAGCACAAAGATGACAGCGTGCAGTCGCCCGCTAGTGATCACGGTGATCACAGTCCCAGGACCTCTGTGCGCTCTGAGAGTCGGCTGTCAAGGCAAAGGACACTCCCAAAGCCGGTGGCGATGAGGAAGAGAATCCTCGCAAACGTCTCTCGCTTGCCGAGGGTCTTGCGCGCGCTAAGGCCTCTAAAGCCGAAGGCGCCAAGCCCTCAAAGAAGCGTGCAGCCTCTAAGTCGCCACTCCGCGAGGAGAAGGAGACTCGACGCTCCTATCAGAGTCTCTTCGACTCTTCGGATGAAGAGGAGGAGAAGGAGGAAGAAGAGGAGGAGGAGGATGCTATCGCTGATCCCCGGGAGGTCTCGAATGACCTCGACCAGCAGCAGGAGGATTTCCAAGCTGCCCAGCGTGTGCGTGGGGGTTCGGTGGTGGCACCCGTCAGCCAGGGAGCTGCCATCAACTCAAGAGGGTATTGGCCTCCCGAGGAGAGCTCTGGGGCTGACCTCTTCTTAGAGGTCCTCGTCGCTCCTCGTGGCCTTGTGGGCGGCCACACTTCGAGGGGGATCTATGAACGAGTCTTTGTTCAGAAAGAACAGCTGTTCGTCGACAACTTGGAGGCTGCTCGGTGTGTGCTTCATCGTGTCCCTCTTAAGGACTTTACGACTTGTCGCAAGAAGCCCGAGAACCGGGGTGGTCTCTATCCTCTTTGGGGATACCCCTGGGTTCTGCCCGAGAGCTGTCCCACCTGGAATTCATGTGAGGACATGTTCTGGGCTTGGGTGTAGTCTCTCAAGTACTCACCCACGGAGTTACGGGAACTCCATGAAGATCAGCTGCTGTCCCGCATCCTGGACCAGCGTGATCTTCGTGTTCGGTTTGCCCACGTGATCAGCAAGCGCATGCTGCCAAGGGACATCCTGAAGCGCGCGGCTTCTAGCGCTCATGATGAGCGCGGGTACGAAGTGTCTTTAACGTCCGTACCCCGTTCGGGCAAGAAGCCCCGGACTACTTATGAAGCTGCCGCCGCTTCTGCTCCCAGATTGCGACAGCCTTCGGGCAGTCAATCAGGAGCCGTTCAATCGGCTCCCACGAGTTCTCGGAGTGGGCATAACCCCTCCACTTCATGAGGAGCTGTCGCTTACCGTGACGCCTTTGCTCCTGGAGGATCCGCTTTACGTGGAAGTGGACTTCTCCATTCCGGTCAAGCAGGGGCGGAGGTGCCCTCGTACGAGTACGGGTACTCGGCGCCTCCCGAGAGCCACTCTCCTCCGAGTGCTCCGACTGCGGGTCCGACCCAGGACCCTGAGGTTGACCGCCTCCGTCAACGTGTCCTCGCGCTTGAGATTGCACTTGGCCTTGGGACTGGCGGTAATACTGCCGCCCAGGCCGGGAATCAGGGCGAGCTCGCTCGTCTTGCGGGCAGCCTGGACCTGGTGGAGCGAGAGGTCGCGAGCCTGCATCTGGGGGTGGATCGCCGGACCTCTTCGACCAATCTGGACGAAGCCTGCTGCATGATCCGACGGATCGAGGCTCTGTTGCCACGTGCGAAGCCGCCTTCGACGCACCCCCAGACGTACGCGTATGGTGCGTACCCGGCGTACTCAGCGTACTCGGCGTATGGCGCCGGGGTCCGTTCGTATGGAGCCCCTCCGGCGTACGGTCTTGACCGCAGCCTTGCCGTCCCGACCGAGGCTTGGGTGCCTGCTCCGACGCCCTCGTCGACGACTGTGACTGGTCCTCGCTTCGAGGAGCTGGGTCAAGGGGGGTCTGCGAGTGAGCAACCCCCTGCGGGTCAAAGTACCGCTTAAGCCGTTCGACATAGAACGTCGGGTGCGTCGTCATTGACTTTGGAAGGTCGATGGTGTACGACGCACCATGTCTGGCCAGGACTGCAAAAGGTCCGATGAAGCGGTGCTTCAGTTTGTTGCTGCCGACAGAGCTGACAGTGTCAAGAGGTAGGTTCCTCGTGTCTAGCAACACTAAGTCCCCAGCCTCAAATATACTTAAGTTTCCTCTTCCTGTTTGTCTGAGTACTCCTTTTGTTTATCTTGGGCCGCTGCCATGGCATCGCGGACCCTGTTGACAATGTTCAGCTTGGTATCCATAAAGGATTTCACCTGTTTCCGCAGCGAAACTGGTCTCACATCCGAGACCTGGGAGGAAAGGGCTTTCCGAGCCTCTCCCCCACTTAGAATAGAGGAGTCAGTGTCTCCTCGAAGAGTGAGAGGCACTCTGGGGTGGCGGAAGCCATTCAAGTAAAACGGCGTGAGCCCCGTGGACGCGTGCACCGCGTTGTTGAGCGCAAACTCAACAACTGGAAGCTGCGTCGACCACGTACGTGGTGCTGCCGCGCACACACTGCGCAGAGTATCCTCGAGCACTCGATTGACGCGCTCTGTTTGGCCGTCTGTCTGCGGATGATCCGCAGTGGACATCTGCAGACGAGTTCCCAGTAAAGGGAACAGCGTTTTCCAAAACGCAGCAGTGAACCGCGGGTCTCGGTCCGAGACAATCGTCTCCGGGAGACCGTGATAGCGGAACACGCCATCGACGAACAACCTTGCGGTTTGTTCGCCCGTAACAGTGACGGGAACTGGAGCAAGATGTACCATCTTGCTCAGCCGACACACGAACACCAAAATTCCGGTGTTGCCGTGTCCGTCGGCGGAAAGCTCAAAGATGAAGTCAAGACTCATCGACTTCCAACAATCAGCCGGTACGGGCAGGCTCTGTAGTGGAGCCGAAGCGTGCCCTGCGGGTTTGACCCGCTGACGTACCGGGCGACCCACTTGTACATGTGGGTCCACCAGAAGGACTGAGAGACCGACAGAAAGGTCTTCTCGCGGCCCAAGTGGCCGCTAGAGGGCGTCATACGCCTCCGCGAGGATGTCGAACTTCAGATTCTCGTCGTTGGGTACGACCACGCGTGGAGGTTCATTGGGCTCCACCCGGTAATAGAGGAGGCCATCCTTCAACTCATATCGGTGGAGCCGTGAGCGCTGTCGCGACGAGAGTCAGTCGGACTTCGCGCTCGTTCCTGCCGTGAGGAACTTGACGATAGACGCGACAGCCTCGTCGTCCCGGTACGCCATGCGTATCCGATCATATAGATCCGTCGTCTCCCGTGTGATGTGGGCCAACGCATAGTCGGGACGCCGAGAGAGGGCGTCCGCAAGCACGTTGAGCTTGCCCGGCTTGTATTCGACGCGGAAGCTGTATTCCGCGAAGAAGGACAGCCACCTCGCCATCCTTTGGGAGAGATGAGGCGAGTTAGTCGCCGTCCTCAAGGACGCGTGGTCTGTGTAGATCACAAAGGGTCTAGAGCCCAGAAGGTGAACACGGAACTTCACAAGAGCATATTTCATTGCCAGGAGCTCCTTGTCATGGACAGGGTAGTTCCGCTCGGCGGCTTTGAGCTGCCTGGACTGGAACGAGATGACTCGTTCATGTTCAGCCGTGTCGGCCTGCAGCAATGCACACCCGATAACGTAATCGGAGGCATCGCAGACGACGCTAAACGGCTTCGTCTCGTCTGGCAGGGCCAGGACAGGGCGTCTTGGAGACTGGCCTTGATGCTGTCAAAAGCATCCTGGTGCTCTTGCTCCCAGCGTCAGTCGACGTCCTTTTTAAGGAGACCCGATAAGGGCTTAGCAAAGCCCGCGTACCCTGCACTGTACTTGTGAAGGTAGTTAGCCAAGCCCAGCCACTTTCGAAGATCCTTCTGGAATCGGGGCGTCGGCCATGCTGCTATGGTCTTGACCTTGTCTGGGTCAGCCCAAACACCCTCGTTGCTTACGAAGCAACCGAGAACGTTAATCTCTTGTGAAGCGAAAACGCACTTGTCGATGTTGGCGTAGAGTTTGTTTGCTCGCATTACGTTCAACACTCGACGGAGGTGTCCAAGATGCCCCTCCATGGCAGTATTGCCTCCCTCGGCACGGCTATGGACGAATATTTCGTCGAAGTACGTCTGTACGAAGGTACGCAAAGGACGGAACAATTGCGTCACCAGGCGATTGAACGTCGCCAGGGCGTTAGACAAGCCCTGCGGCATGACGAGCCACTCCCAAAACATGAGTGCTCACCGCGGTGAGCGGGCTGTCACTCTCTCGCATCAGGATCTGGTAGTATCCGTCTACCAAATCCAGCGCACTGTACAGTACGCTCCCGGCCACGTTGTTCAACAACACACCCTTTCGTGGGATCGGTGTTTGGGCCGGCACCGTTGCGTTGTTCAGCTTGTTATAAGCGGGAGCCAGACGCCACTTTCCGTTCGGCTTACGAACGCAGAAAGTCGGCGTCGAGTGCGGGGGTTTCGACTCCCGCACCATGCCTGCCTTCGCTTTCGCGGCGAAGAAGGCATCAATGACCTCGCACTGTTCGCGCGGGAGAGGCCATTGCCTCGTGACACAATACTTTGTGCCGTACGCCTCGATCCGGTGGGAGTTGGGTCGGTGGGTGTTTGTTCACCACGTCCGCGTACTCCGTCACCAAAGGATACACCGGATCCTTGGAGCTCTTAAGGATTTCAGAACCCAAGCGCGTCTGACGCTGCTTGTTCAGGTCTTCCAGGACGTTCTCGTCCAAGACAGAGGAGAAGTTCAGCTCCTCCTGAGTGGTCCTAGGTCTCATGAGTACCATCTCAGCAATCTCCCCAGTCTTGAGGTTGGTCAGGAAAGACTCAGGCGTCATTTCCTCGAGGTGCAGTATCTCTGCAACCTCTGGCAACGGTTCCAAGTGGACACCAGATGCCTTGACGGGTAAACCTGTCTCGCCATCGAAGATGTGATAACACTCTTCCACCGGCCTTGTCGGAGGAGCCCGGGCCCTGGACTCCGAGTCGCTTGAAGCGACGTCGATCGGAACGAAGTTCGGATCCGACTTGAGGCGGCGGCGGCGTCTTTGCCGACGGCGTCTGTGACGGGGAGCTTTGCTGCCCACGTCTAGGGATGTCGTCGCTACGACATCCGAGGCACTCGTGGCCTCGTGTGGTACTGTTGTACCCACACAGGAAGCGTGTTCAACGCCTTCCTCTTCAGTTAAGGTCTGGGCGACCGCGTGTGGCACTATGTTACCCACACAGGAAGCGTATCCGACGTCTTCCTCTTCAGTTATGGTCTGGGCGACCGTGAGTGGAACTCTGTTACCCACTCTGAACACGCTGTTCTCAGTGTTCATGCCAGCTGCAGCTGTCTGCGGAACTAAGTTACCCGCCTGTGGACCTAAGTTACCCACTTGGCCGGCGCCTCTTCTGGGCGCGGCCACCATCAAAACATCCTCGGAGTCGTCATATACGTCGACGAATCCCAAGCATCTGCCGGATGCTCTGGTACCCTGGCAGCCCTCGCGGGCGCCCCGGGTCCTGACAGAGGTGGGAACATGACTCACCAATGCTCTGTCGGACTGCGCAGGGCGGCTGGCACCGATTGCCTTGCCTCGCCAGTCGATCCAGGGCTCGTGCTTCTCAAGCCAGGGCATGCCCAGGATCATATCATATGGATCCATATCGAGAACAGTGAGCTGTTCGAGGCTAACAAAGTCTTCCAACTTGACAGCCAGATCCACTTGGACGTTGGGGACAGTGACGACCTTCCCGTCGGCCAGTCGCACTGACACCGTCCCGTTGCCCTTGCTTTCTCTCAAAGCATCGGACAACGTGTTGCTGTTACGAGCAACCGTCTGGCGGCGTGCGAACTTCTTCGACGCCCCAGAGTCAATCAAGATTCTAAAGGGATGATCGTATCCCCGTACACATCCGTGTACTACGAGCAGCCCGCCACTGCTCTTCGCCGATTCGAGAGTGCGAAGACTCTCAGGGGCTAAGTCCCCGTGGTACGCGCCACCCGCGCACCCGTCACGAAGACTTAGTTGTTCCCCAGTAGGGCGCCCCGCCCCTACTGGTTCCCGGCGTTCCCCGGTCCCCGGGATCCTGGCTTCTGCCAGCGACCCTTGAGGACAAGCTTGGGGAAGGACCGTCTGCGGAGTCTTTCCGCGGGACAGTCGCGCTTGAAGTGGCCCATCTTCCCGCAGCCGAAGCAGCGGATGTCACGCTGTTCGGCGGACCCGAGTTCCATGGGAACTGGTCCGTTGGGGCTTGTTCGACCGGGAGCAGACAAGGAACTCCCAGGCCATGCTGAGGCTGGCGTACGCGCCTGGCGATGGTTGTACGCTTCTTGAAGAGCAGCTTGAATCGCCTCTTCAAGGGTGCTTGACTGCACCCGGAACAGCTGAGTGCGTGCGGGGCCCACTCGAAGGCCGTCCATGAACACAGTCATATTGATGTGTTCGCTGAGTGGGTTTCCCACTAAAACGCCGTGAGCTCCCGTATATCTTGCACATACTCGTGCAGTTCGCACCTCCCTTGTTTACACGAGAGGAAGCGCGAATGCTGGCGTTACTCGTAGCTCGCCGGGAGGAACGCGGCTTGGCGCTGTTCGCACAGCTGAGCCCAGGATGTGAAACATCCAGGGGATGTTGCTTCCCGAGTGTACACCCAACTCTTAGCACGGCCGCTAAGGTTGGAGAGTGCAAAAGCAACACGCAGTTGCTCGGTCGAGATCAGAGCCGCGTCCATCGCGAGCTCTACTTCTCGGACCCAGAAGTGAAGGTTCTCGCCTTCCTTCCCTTCGTACGGCTTAACCTTCAGCCGTATTGGCTTCGGGTGAGGCGGATTTGCTTCCACCGCCGGAGCCTGCAGGTTCTCCCGCACATGCGCATTGAGCCCCTGCTCGTACGCGTCAAATGCATTGACGCGATCGAGCTGCTCAGCCGGTGTTGACACCACCAGGCTCTGCAGGGCCTCCATCCCGAAGATGCCTGCCATCTTCCGAACCGACTCGAACTGAGAGTCGTTCAAATGGGAGAAGTCGTTCCTATCCATGGCAACGAACTTCGGAGAGGTTCAGGTAGTCTACCCGCGGTGGCGTGGATTGACTACTAGTGCTACCAAGTGTGACGGGGTCACACAGCACCTTGCGCTAGAGGAAGTTATCTTCCGAGAGTATACAAACTCTCAGTGAACGGCAGTTCACAGGTCCCCTCTTTAATTAAAGAGAGCGAAGTGACCTAAATAAGGTAGATTGTAAACTGAGTATATTTATAGGTAGGTTAAGTTTGGGTTTAATACAAACTATAAGCTACCTATAGAAATGCAATGTCATTTAACCAATGGTTGGCTTTGAACGACCTTGGTACCTTGTACCAAATATCCCGGTGTATGACGTGTCATACTCCTGAAGTGTGAAGTGTCACACTTCATGTAACCAGGGTACACTTAGGGCTACGTACCCCGCTACAGAGAGAGAAGCTACAGACGTCCGGGTAAGTTGAGTCTTGGTGTCGAGGTCTGTTATTTTAATAAATGTGTTGAAGATGTGCACGCTACTCATGACAACACCAATGTGCTTGAGCTTTCGTGCGACGACTTAATCTCGAAATTCGTTGAGCGACTTAGTCTGGTAGCTTCGCTGTCAGTGCAAAAACAAACTAAGCTTATAATTAGAGAAGCTTGAGCAATGCTAACAGCGGTCTCGCATGATCTTTTCGGAATTCCTGTGGCGTTGTTGAGTTTGCATTATGGAGATCTAGCTGAGTGAGCTACTCTTCATTTTCTGGAAAACCGACGACGCCAGCGAGTGCTTTCTCTCGCCTAGACTGCTGGCGGTTGTAAAGCTACTTGTAGCAGAGCTGTAGCTCGATGAGGACGATAAGTAGTAGTCGGATGGCGATGATGAAGCTGAGCGTAGTGCAGGGTGGCCTGGCGGCGGTGGGGTGTTTAGGCAAGCGCCTTTTATTGGTGACAGAGTAGATACCGTCGTTGACGCTCCCGATGCAGATGCCGCCGACTCGCAGCTTTTTCGGCGTTTCTGGACACACCCAATGCACACCCGTACACTCGTTGAGCCGACATCAGGAAGAGCAACGTCCATCTTGGGGCAGCACTCAGAGCAGCAAATTTCGCCACACAGACGACAATGATGACGACGGCGTGACAGCCCGAATTTTGCATCACAGATACGGCATCCCAAACGTTCACGATTGTGTACCCAGTGCGGTGCATTCACAAGTAGAGACTGCGATAAGCGCCGACTCGTAAGTACCTCTTCCAAACGCGCGATTTTAGCACCCAATGCGCGCAACTTCGCGCGCCGAGAGGCCATCGGTAGCTGTGCTTTCTCCAAAATTGACGCTACAAACTGGATCTCTACATATCCGTCGCGACTACGTGCTTGGCGTACCATAAAACCTGTTGGTTGGAGATCCGTAGGTCTGGAGCCTACCTCATCCAGCCAAGGCTGGCATTGCGGGTTGTAGCACGATTGCATCGTGCGCACGTACATTGGTGATGGGTCTGCATGTTCGTCCCAATCGTTCACCAGAATACACTCGTAATCCAAGAGGCAATAGGTTGTTCGAGATGCAAACATCCGACTGGACTTTTCGCCGACAATCCACTTGATGCTGAGGTTTCCCTGATGACCCGAAGTTGCTATTGCTGTACGATAATCTTCCATGTAAGAAGGGGACAAGAACGGCCCCGAGTTTGTAGATCCTAATCGATCGGTCTCTAGTGAATCGCCGCGAGTGCCTCGAGCGCGCCCGGTAGTTGATTCTCGACTGAAACCTGTGAAAGACTGTAAATCGTCTTCGGTTTCCAAGTCTGAGTCCGAGTACGAAGATTCGCTGTCACAGTCTTGTGTTGACGCCTGGGAGGCAATTCGTTGCGACGTCAAGTCACTACTTTTCCCACTGGTGCCGTTGCTCGTGTTGTTATTGCTGCGACGCAGACGCTTCTTCTTCTTGCGGCGATAAATGAAGGCTGACGCGCTGGTTCGAACACCAACAAGATGTTGCATGGGTAGTTCCATATCTTCTCTGTCGGAGCGGACGAGCAGATCCACAACCTCCTCAATCGATGACGGTAACAGCGCCACACATTTCACAAGGTATTGCTGCAGCACTTTGGACGTGAACACATTGCCTAGTCCAGCAGCCGACGACGCAGCGTCCCAATCGGAAGTGTCACCATCCCATGCACCGCTGCCACTCGCGCCGTTGTTGTTGCTACCATTAGCGGCTGCGGGGTCTGCGCTAGAACTCGCCTGGTCATCACCTCCTTCACCGCCGTTAACGAGCGAGTTCATGGTTTTCCACAGAAACTTGTTGGTACCAATCGGACACACGCGCTCCATGACGCGGACCTTAATTGCGCCGCCCGTTCCCGGGTTCTCTGTGGTGGACGCGGCGGCAGCGGCTGCGCTGGCGCTGACGGGGCTCCAGTTAACTGAGTCCTGCGAGCCAAAGCCGAAGAGGCTGAGCGATGCACGCGCCTGCGATTCGAGGTCCTCCTCGACGGCACGCGAGAACGTAGCGCTCGTCAATGGCGCCGGCTGCAGTGATAACGCACTGGACATGCTCTGCGTGCTGCTAGTGGGCTTCAGAAGCCGCGTGGTGTTCCTATTCGCCATATTGCTGCGGCCAGCGAGTCACAAGGTCTGGACTGGAGATAAAGGGAGTGGTCTGGCCCACGGGATCCTTTGCGCCCGCGAAAGGAGAGGCGGAAGGACAGCGACTGCTTGTGGCTTCTGGCGTCGCCAAACGACGAGCACGACACCAGCCGACGATGCGCGAGAGAAGGGAAGTTTCTCCGGTTTTGCATTCCCTGTCTTATCAGATATAAATTCATTTAAAAATGCCTTTCTATTCATAGCGCATTACACTTTGTTAAATGGATTACCTGTACTAGCGTATGCAGTGATTGCAACATTCGATTTCTTCCAGTATGGCTGTCATAGCGCATCTTACCATCGAGATGCTGTGGTGCAGGGGCGGATCCGGACGCAGAGCTACACAACCCGAGCTTCGTGCGTACCAGTACAGTGCACCAAGCACCGCGCCATGTTGATGTCATGAGACAGACAGCACAATAAGCATCACGGTGGTTCAAGTCTACAGTAGAACCGGCTTTGCCACTGACGAACGATGACTTCCTCTTGCACTTGTCGCTATTCATATCAAAGTAAGCACTAACACGACATAGAGCTGATCGCATCAAAGCAGTAGCTGCATTGGGTGACACTAACACGCAGGGCTATTTGATTCAAAGTGCTTCCATGAACATGAGATCCGAATCACCGCCGTCGCCGGAATTTGTGTTGTCTCCTCCAGTGCTATTGCTGTTGCTCTGTCCAGCACCTGAACTACTGTTGCTGTCCTGGCCCATGAAGCCATCCATATCGAGCAGATCCATGCTTGAGAAATTTGTGGGCGAGAGGTCGTTCGGGAAGTTCATGAAGCCCGACGAGGAACCTGACGATCCCAGGTTGGATGGCATCTGCAACAAGCTGCTGTTATCCATTCCTCCGTACAGCGAGTCGTCCAGGCTTAAGGACGAGGTATCCGTACGAGATGTTGGAGCAGATGATGGAGCGTGCTGCTGCTGCTGTGATTTTTGTGGCTGAGACTGGGTCTGCTGCTGCTGACCCTGTTGCTGTTGTGTCTGTTGCTGACCTTGTGTCTTCTGCTGAGCCTGGTTCTGATGCGGGTGCTGCTGGCGAGATTGCTGAGAAGCTGGATGCTGGGGCTGAGACTGGGCAGGCTGCGGCTGACCATTCGGGGCCTGCTGGGGGCGCTGGGCTTGTTGACCCTGAGCCTGCTGGGCTTGATGCTGTTGCTTCTGCTGAGGTGTCTGCTGGGTACCAGAAGGCTGGCCGTTTTGCGACTGATTGGATGCGTTGGGTTGGTTCGGCTGCTGACCGATAACTTGAGCTTGGCTCGGTTGAGTTGGACCCTTTTGCTGCTGTTGCATCATTTGCTGATGCTGCATCATTTGTTGCTGGCGGGCCTGAGCCTGCATTCGCTGTTGTTGCTGCTGCATCTGCTGGGCGCGCTGCTGCATGAGATACTGTTGCTGCTTCTGCTGGAGCGACATGTTCGGCTGTCCTTGTTGCGTGAGCATGGCTCCATTTGGTCCATTCGAGGTATTAACCGGTGCTGGGGCTCCTCCAACACTTGCAAGAACACCAGCATTGGCAGCGGGGTTCGTCGGAGCGGAGGGGTTCACTCCAGCCGGATTGGGGCCGCTGGCGTTCGGGGTAAAGCTGCGCTTATCAGTCTCCGTACGCAGCTTCTTTAAATATGGGTTCACAATCTTTACGATGTACTTATACACCTTGTCCAGCTCTTCAATCTTCCGCGGTGGATTCGCCGTCTTGTCCTCGTTTAGAATGCTCGCACACAGCTGCACATAGCTGAGAAGATATCGCAGCTTCTTCTTCTGCTCCGTCTCGTCGTGGCCCTTCATGTGATCTACATACTTCTTAAATGCACTGTGGACCTTCTCGACATCATCGTGATACTTCGCCTTAAGTGCTGCATGTTGTCGCCAGTACTCTGCCGTCATATCACCGGGAACGCCTGCAACGTTACCCTCTGGGTTGGTAGCCGCCCGTGGTGTAGTATTAGCTCCGTTTGGAGGTGCAGGGTTTGCTGGCATACCTCCGGCACCCATCGACATTGGCTTGGCAGCCTGAGGTTGCTGAGTACCCGGGTGGGCAGCAGGGCCGCCAAACTGCTGGTGTCCTGGATAGCCTCCGACCTGACCTCCATTAGCACCGGGTACGCCAGCACGTTGATTTAGGTTCAGCGTATTGTAGTATGAAAAGTCCAGTCTCGACAGCATGCCCTGATTGGGCAGAGTCTGTGCCGCCATCACTGCATTCATGTCCGTCTGTTGCGCGCGTAAGGACTTGAGGCGAGTGAAGATCTTGTTAATGTACTCCTCCTGCGTGCGCGATTCTTTGTAGAGCGTCAGTTCGTACCACGACACGTTCATCCAGAGCTTAATACCCGGCACTGGGTCAGCGGACACGCGGACCATCTCGTTGTAGCTGCGATCACACAGAGTAGCCAAGTCAGAAAAATACAACCATCATCAAGCAAAGAAATAACTGCCATCCATACATCTTGGCAATGAGGTTTGCACGGTGTTCACGCGTGAGCTGGATGCGCCAATCTGCGCCGGGTGTACCAGCCTGCGCTCCCGTCACTTGCATACCCGGTGCTGCACTAGCAGGGTTCATAGCATTCGGGTTCATTTTCATGGCCATAGAGCCCATGTTCAGCTGGTTCATCTGACCCATACTCATCATCATTTGCTGCTGCTGTTGCTGCTGGTGCTGAGGGATACCGTAAGCGTTCATGGACATGCCACCGTTCATGCCCATAGCCATAGCTTGCGGATTGGCGCCGCTCGCACCGGCCATTGCCATTGACATGGGCATCGACATGCCGCCCTGCATACCCATCGCGTTTATGGCGTGTGGGTCCATCGTCGGTGTCGGCGATCCTCAAAGACTGCAGGTGGGGTACGGAAATGAATGCAGGTCACTTTCCGCGCGCTGAGGCTCCGTTCAAATGGCCGTCGACATCGGCCGTTTTTGCGGTAGCGACCACCGATTATCAGCTGTAGATTGGCTGAAATGTATCCGATTTTCAGCAAATCGTGACCCTTCCGTACATAACTGGACAACCGTTCGTTTCTCTGAATGGACGGTGGCAGACGATGTGCATTCCGTGGTAACGGTCACTCACTAAGCAATTATGTGCAGGTAGATTAAAGACCAATCCGATTCATGCAAGTTACATATCCATGTGCGCAATAAGCATATGAAACACAGATAGAAAGTGGCGGATCTCAACGTCGACCATTATTATTAGCAAAACGCTCGGTAAGCATTTGCTGATGCTACTAAACGTTTCTGAAGACGACCGCGGATTGGACGATATTTGCTTCATCCCACGCTTTGAAGTGGCCCACTTCTATTACCGGTAATACTGTAGTGAGTACACTGTGCCACGAAAAGGGTGGAGGTCGTCCGTGACCAAGCACCAAAGCTCATTCAGCTGCTAGTCTTTATGGGTGACAATCCATCCGTTTACCAATGCGATGCTGAACTCGTTTTTGCTCCGAGTTGTCGTTAGGCCGCAAGAGTACCGCACACAACAAGCTGCTCACTGTGGCAAAGGTGCCCTGCTTAATTAGAGGAAAGCCCTGCATAGAATCAATCTCTGTTATGGCGCCCCTCGCGCACGTGCTGCTGCCGGCCGCACTAATGGCGGCATCCTGCACGGCCACAAACCCGGCGAACTCGATCCTATCGGCTGTTGTAAACGTCAAGAAGTCGGAGGCCGTGTTCTATGCGTCCAGTGCTGCGGAGGAGGACTGGGGCGCGTCTCTTGAGGCTCAGAAGCTCAAGGACGGGGGAAAGCACGCTTTCTACCCGCTTGTGTACAATGCACCGGGACTTGGCGATGGTTATGGCTGCGTGTCCAAAGAGAAGCTGCTGGATAATACAAGTAGCGGCAACATGTCGGCCTCCAGCGTATCAGGCCCTGCAAGCGCGACGTTGCTCGGACTGCCCGATCATCCCTTCGTTTTGCTCGTGGACCGCGGTGGCTGTACTTTTGCAGAGAAGGCTTATTACGCACAGGAGCTTGGGGCAGCCGTTCTTATCGTCACAGACACTCTCGAGCAGCTCTACAACCGCTCCAACAAAGTGGGCGTCTCCCAAGAGGAGAAGCAGATGGAATTGAGCTGCTCCCGCGGCTCTGGCAAGGCGGACTGGAATGCTGATATTACTGACTTCACGTCGACCTCATGGGAAGGCGACGTGGGAGTGCGCTCCTGCAGGGGTAACAACAAATGCTCATCGCACATGTGCGTGCCTTCGGGTGGCCTGAACAAGCAGGTCTGCTGTGCTTGGGACATACCCGACCTCATGGGCTTTGGCACTACGGACGTTGTAACGGACAAGAGCTTGGTAAGCGATATTATTGTTGTACGAATTTCTATCGCCGATGGTGACTCGCTGAAGGAAATGCTGACGACCGGGAGCGAGGACGAGGATGGCCAGTTGCTGATATCGGTCTACGAACGTGATCCTCCTGTGATGGACCCTGCGCAGGTGATCCTCTGGATCGTTGCCTGTGCAACTGTGTTGATGGGATCGTACAAGGGCTCTGCCTACGAGCGTACAAAAGCGCAGCTAAAGGCAGCGCTCATCGCTGCTGATGCCACTTCTTCAGACGCCATCGCCCAAGCCCGAGTGGCGTATGAAGAGCACGACGAGCAGATTCCAGAGCAGGAACAGCTCGATCTCAATTCCTGGCACGCCCTGGCATTCTTGGTGCTTGGGTCAGGCTTCCTCGTGTTACTCTTTTTTGTCAATGTGGTAATTGTGGTGGTGGCTCTTTTCGGCGTCGGCGCCGTGTCTGCTACTTTCCAGGTTATCTGGGAGCCACTCATGAGACGACTTCCTGTGAATTTCTTGCATAAGTTACCATGGCGCGACGTCTTATGGCAATGGGAGGACCTGCTGGTGCCCGCAGCGTGGAGTGTGGGGGATTTGCTAGCTCTGGTGTTGTCATTCGGAATCGCCCTC
Organism: Phytophthora infestans T30-4; assembly: GCF_000142945.1. Taxonomy (NCBI): domain Eukaryota; phylum Oomycota; class Peronosporomycetes; order Peronosporales; family Peronosporaceae; genus Phytophthora; species Phytophthora infestans. The sequence continues at coordinate 2,063,359 of NW_003303734.1, read as the reverse complement.
TTTTGGTTTTTGACGCGATTCCAGTCATACTCGTGGGTCTTCCAAGACCTCTTCGGTGTTTGCTTCTGCCTCGTATTTCTGCGGACTGCCCGGCTACCCAATCTCAAGGTGGCAACGGTGCTGCTGGTGCTAGTATTTATGTACGATGTCTTCATGGTTTTCATATCACCATATATTTTCAAGGAAAGCGTCATGATCAAGGTGGCCACCGGTGGCGCACAGAGCACTGCCACGGGTGGAGTTTCCAGTGGTTACTGTTTGCGCTACCCGACTGATACAAAGCACGACTGTCGCTCCGAATCGATGCCAATCTTGCTTCGAGTCCCTAAGGTGCTGGATTGGCGATCTGGCTTTTCACTTTTGGGTCTAGGTGATATCGTGCTGCCTGGTTTGCTGTTAGTCTTTTGTGCACGCTACGACTATGCTACGCGTGGTCAGTTATTTGGACGCCTAAAGCCTCCCCACGGCAAGATGTTTGGTCGACACCCCGTGAGCGATGCCTTGAACGGTTTATCGCCAGCAATGACGGCTAACCGAGATTTAGACATGTCAGGAGCAGAGCTCGGTGGTGCTAAGCAGCAGCACCTATGCCGTCGAGGGCTCTTTTGCTTGCTCATGTGGGGTTACACTATCGGGCTTCTTTTGGCAAATGTCGCCGTTGTGACCACGGGTAGCGGACAGCCAGCGCTGATGTACCTAGTCCCTTGTACGCTCGGCTTGCTGGCAAGCGTGGGGTGGCGACGTGGAATTCTTAGCAAACTCTGGGAGGGCCCACCGGAGCTCATTCCCGGCTACGCTCGTCGCGAGAGCTCCTCAAGTGGAGGAGGGCTAGACATTAATGACGTTACTCGACTGCGAGGACTGAGTTTGGAACCAAGCAAGGCTCCTACCAGCGAGCTGGTTCTTCTTCAGCAGCAACAAAGTGACACTCCCGTATCCGCTTCCTATGCGAGCGAAAATACTCCTATGCGCCGGGACAGTCCGTCAAGTCCAGCATTGAGGCAGGTATAGTATAGTATTGTTGCTCAGGCCCCCTTTTGCTCTTGTAGATAGATCATCAGAACGATTTGAAATATATGTGCGTTGCTGTTTTATCCTGTTTAACGTTTGATATCGATGGTGCAGCGATCAAATACCTTTCACCCACTCGTCATCTTCGCCCCATTCGTCCACAGCGGTGAGTTCATCATCCATCTCAGCAGCGAACAAAGCCGATGCCTCAGCAGCAGTAGGCAGTGACGACGACGATGAGGAAGATGGTGCCGCCATTCCTGGCTGGGGAATAGGAGTCGCGCTTGTAGCTGTAGACAGGGGTGGAACCACTGCACTCTTTTTGAACGTGGGCACCATGCCAAATTGCTACACAGAGAAACACAAGTCAGGTGACCATACCTTATAAACGCAGTATATCAAGCTAAACTTACGCTGAACAAGTCGTCAACGCTCTCGCCTTCCTTCTCCGTCTCTGCGGAAGCTCCGTGGTTGCTAGTTAGCATTGCGAGTGCTTCATCTGTAACGACCTCGAATGAGTCACTAGAGCTGTTCGATTCGACACTCGAAGGAAGCAAGTCACCTTTGCCAGTAATTGCAATTTCCTGAAGTTGAACATGTTGTTGTGGTGGAGGAGGAGGCAGTGGCTGCATGAGCTTGAAAGGGCTGGCGCTGCTGTTATTTTGACGCGGTGACGTCGTACGTGGAGCACTGGGTGTTGAAATAAACGGGTTCAACTGGGACACCTGATTCTGCGTGGGGTTTCCTTCCCAATCGTCCCAGTTTTCGCGATCATTTGCGAAAGTATCCTCCTCATAATCGTCACAGTATTCGTCATCATCATCTTGGCTGTGACTAAATGGCTGCTCGTCTGGTACTTGCGTGTATTGAACCTTGGGCCCCTTGGGAGTAACATTCCCGGGCGTACCTGAGCTTGATGGTGCGCTGGAACGTCTCTTACGTCCCCAGAGCAGCAGGAATATGCAACAGAAGCCGGCCAGCGCCACGATGACTAACGGGTTGCTGCCCTGGTTCAGGTACCCCGGTGACTTTGCTTCCGCGGTGTCATTCGTGACAGTGTTTGAGATCATGGCTGGGTCTTGTGTGCGCAAAGATGGCTTCGAGGTGGTGTCCACTATCGCTGTAGGCCCCGTTGTCTGTGGCAGCTGCTCTGTCGGGGCCTCGGTCGTGTATGGTTCTGTGTTCAAAGCCTCTGTTGTTTGCGCAGGAGCAATTGCATCTTTCTCTTCATCGACAGACGCATTATCCAAGTCCAATGTCGGCTTTACTTCCTTTTGGGGATTCACTTTTATTTCCTCTTCGTTCGTCGCCACTTGTGCGGTAATAGGTGCCGTCGTGGGGACCTCAGTCACCAGAACGATATTGGGGTTATTCTGCCGGTCAGATATATCTGCAGACGTCGGTGTAGTAGCGCCGCCACCTGCACCAAAAACGTCAAATGGTTCTTGTACGCCCACGTCCCCCTTGATGTCATCATCCGTACTCCCCAGTGGGGTCCCCACCGCCAGCATCCACGTTGTCTGCAATGATGTCACGGCTACAGTTGCCGTCGCCAGCGTTCGTCTAACAGCCACCGTCTGCAGCATCTTGCCCGTCAATCACGGAGTGCTTCTCCCAAACGCTCAACTACCGAAACTCATGCTTCATGAAAGCTGATAGGTTTGTTTATCCATTCTTATTCTACAATAAAGCTCATGGACCCATCCGAAGCCGAAACCGAGGCCGAGCTGCGCCGCGGGCTGCTTGCAGAGCCCAACGATGGCAATAATGGTCGATGGAAGGATACGTCAGCCATGGGTGCAGTGGAGCGACTGGTGCTATCACCCTGGGAAAAGTGGACTGCACACGGCCGATTCCCGTACAAGTTGACGCTGCACGTAGCGCTGGTTTTGCTCACCTTTGCCCAGATGCAGCTCTACGACGCGCAGAATGCCGCCTACATGCGCGCTTCACATCGAAATTGGTATGTCTGAGCGCTTTAGCTCTACGGTTGCAGGCGATAATTAACCAATGTTGCCGTGAATCTAGGGCATTCTTCTTTCTGCCTCCTGCTGCAGACATTGGTGTCGTGTGCGTGCCCCCAATGAATTAGCTGCCTTACTTTATGAAAATGAATTCTCACAACTTATTACATAAATTCGCCGAGCAGACCACGCTTCCAGCGGGATTTCTACACAATCAATCGCACGATGACGGCGGTTCACTACCTACGTGACGCCTACTTCTCTATCGGCAACGACTCTGTTGCCAACTACGAGTACTTACGCACTTCTTCTGGCGACATCCAACCGCTTAAGCTAACGGTCGATCGAGTTCTACCACAGGGCGATTTAGAAACGCGACAATATCTTGTCTCTCAAGATGAAGAAAGTGTGGGGCCCTTCAACCCAAAGATGTCGTTGTGGCAGAAAAAACATTTGTTTCGATCGTTACGCGCCCTCAAGTTTTCGTTCCCACTGCGTGACCATCAGTTCGGAAATTTCTATGAAGAATGTTTCGAATGGCAAGTGAATGTCAGGTTCGAAGTCATTGAAAGCGCTCAGATTCATGCACAACTGGAGGACTGCGAAGTTTCACGCTGTGCTAGCACGCACCCACGTCCGTTCTGGGCTACAGCCAAGCAGAGTTTTGTGTGGCTGCACGTGGTTATTGTAGTCGTTTCAATCTTGTACATGATGCTCAGCCTCAAGGCCCTGCGGCGATCATTCCAGGTGTACGTGTCCAATAGACATTGTTCATCGCTCGACCTCTTCAATCAAATTAATCGTGTTTCTGTTAGTGTGGCTCGAGCCAGGGGGTTATTCAGGGAAAACAAAGATAAGCAGAGCAACGGGCTACATGAAGTCACTAAAGATGAGAAAGACGATGGCGCGTCACAGCGTTGCGTCAGGCAACCACGAGCTTCGAGATCTTGGGGTGAGATCCCATTATCGCTCAAGCTTAAACTCCTGAACGGCTTGTACGTACATCAATTCTTCTTACTTTTGCTATGCTGTAGCTAATCAAATCTTTTAATGGTGTCCCGCTGCAGACAAGTGATTGTATTTACCTCGCTGGCGCTTCTACTTGCGAGTACCATGTGGAGCTTACTTTTTCTAGAGGCGCATATGCCGATTCGATTTTGGCATCGATTGTTGCATGCGACAGCGTTGCTTTTGCTCTGGAGCTCCCTCGTGGGATACTTGGAGCATAACCAGCATATCTATTCGATTGTGCTTACGCTCAACTGGGGAACACCACGCGTGCTGCAGTTCTTATTGGGCGTATCCCCAATTTTCTTTGGATATGCTCTTTTCGGAACGATCTACTTTGGAAACAAAATCGAAGAGTTCGGAACACTGAGTGCTTCGATGATTACTCTGTTCTCGCTCATGAATGGAGATATTATCATGGACACTTTTGACGCAATGGAGCTTCACCAGTTTACCGTATCCGGGAAGGTGTTCCTGTACTCGTTTATCTCGCTCTTCATGTATGTGGTCCTGAACATCTTTATTGCCATCGTCGAGGAGGCCTTCTTCGCGACACAATCGACTCGTCGTCGCCTTAGTAACTTGCTGTCAGACCCTAGCATATCCGGTATCAACGTTACCAAGGGATCTGACATCTCTGCAGAAATGTTGCGATCCTTACTTCAGCTAATGGACTCTGAATGAACTCATGCTATCGTTAAACGCGGTTTATTGTTAGATATTTGCTGCGGTTCAGCAATTCAATGCAGATAAGTCGAGCTAAGCATACGATTACTCTCCTAGCACCTCAGTGGCAAGCTTGGTGACGTCGTCGTCGACCTGCACGACATGCTTGTGCAGGGACTGACACTGTTCCTGCAACGTGGTGATGTGACCACGCTGGACGTTCAGACACTTGTTGAGGCGGTCAATCTCCTCACTAGCAGTATTGAGCTTCTTCTGGTAGTCAATGCGAAGCTTGTGGAGCTCCTCAGTGGTACGGTCCGTGATTTCCTCGATCTTAGTCAAGAGCAGCGTCTTGTCTGCTTGGTGAATCGACATCAGTTTCTGGATCGTGTCTTCATGCGACTGCACTTTGCACTCAAGTGAATAGAGTTGATCCTTCACACTCAAACGGCCACCGTTGGAAACAGAAGTGTTGGAATTGCTTGGGGACATGATGCGCGAGGAAGCACGACGAATTTCCCTCGAAGGAGACTGAGCTTGCATTTCATCTTCGAAATCGGCAAACATTCTCTCACTCTCCATCGAAATCTTCATGCTCTTCATGCTGCTGGTTCCCGACAAACGCGACTCCATCTTTGACTGGTAGGGTTGGACGTGGACTGGAAGTTGGTGCCGACTGCAGGAGAGAAAATTGAAGATTGAGGGCAAACAGCGGCTTTACCGCTCAACGAACAAACCAACGAGCAAGCCAACCGTCCCATATTACAATGCAGTCTAATCGTGCATGCCTACCTACGCCATCTTTAGCGTGAGCTAAGAAAAAATAAAGGCATTCAACCAGTATCCATTTTTGTCTGTCGGTGGATAAGGACAAGAAGTATTCACACTCATATTTAGCACTTCGGCAATGATCGAGCACCGCAGCTCAGGATGAGACGGAGACGAGTGGCTATTTAATACATGACGCCCTCGCCTAAATAGTTTTTAGTCATAAAGTAATGTCATTAAAATTCAATAGACTTCTTGCGCGGGTATGGAGCGCTCTCTTTTGTCTCCATCTCTGAGCCTTCTACTTTCAGTTCGCTGGAAAACGAGTCCATACCACTTGAGATAGAATAGCTGCTAAACGCCGGGTAGGGTTCTAAGTCGCTACTATTGCTTTGTGCACGAGTGCGTCCCAGTAGTGCAGTGTTTGACGTCGTATTCGTGTCAACGCCTTGAGAATAGTCAGATGACCTCGCCGATTTAGCAGAATCGCTGATGGATGAAAATGCTCGCTCCTGATGCTGAGCCACAATTTCGGTGTCCGTCAGTGTACTGCTCATGGGATTGCCTGCATAGGTGCGATAGCTTCCGCCTGAAAATCCCGATATCTGGGACGGGTTCGTATCATGCGAACGGGTAGTGGTCCGGGCCGCACTCTCACGGTTGCTCGTTGCTGTTTTCGCTTGGTCACGAATGGCAACAGGCAACATATCGATGTCGTCCTTAGGCTGTGAGCGACTTTGCTCCATCGACTGCACAACCTCTCTACGATTGTCACCACGCTGAGGACGATGTTTAAACCAGTTAAAGATGAATATCAGCAGCCCTACTACGAATGCGATAGCCAAGCCGATAAGCGCCCACTGCCACGCCTCCAAGGTGCGCCCACCACTGTTATCATCGCTTGCCAATGCACCTGCAATATTTGCAGCACTTCCCGATGTTGGTTCTGCTGTTCCTAAATACGACGACGCAGATTTGTGGAAGACACACACGTTTTGTGAGCGTGTTGCACTAAACACTATCACCTAATGCAGCACGTACCTCGTGCGCATTGCGTCGCGTTCTCGACAGAACCACAATCGATGCCCCAGGTGCTGTTGATACATACGCCGTACACGTTCTGGTCGTACTCGACTCGTCTGCAGCTACACGCAGTCTGGCACTGGGTCGAGAGTGTTGAAGAGCCACTTGCAGCACATGCAACGAGCGAGCCGCCGTCTGAAATGTACAGCGCACTGGCAGGCAGTGAACACACCGCCACCTCGGAGGCTGTATTTCGTGAAGCTAGCACCAGCATTAACAGCGTCACACAGCACCGCATTGCTGTTGTCGACCCTTTCCTTTCTTGCCACTCTTTATTGAACAACTTTCATTGATGTTAAATTTGACAAAAACGCTGCACAATGAAATGGATTCAGAATGCATTTTACAAAATTTGAAGTTAAAAATTTGAACCGGTTTAATTCCAAGATGTACCCTATCCCTAGCTTAGAAAATCCATTCTACCAAAAGACGAAATGCAGCTTGGATCTGTGTTTTGGTGGAGCAACAAAGTTAATAGAACGACGCAATCAAAGGCAATCAATACTGGAAAACCCAAACAAACAAAAAACAGTTCTCTTTTTTACCGGGAAATCGACTTTGCTTTCCTATTTAAGTCAATCTATACTGATTTGAGCTAGCGACAACACTCTTCAAGTCCGCATTGAGAGCACAGCAGTGAGCATCTCGAATCAGCAACACAAACCATGACAAGACGCGAGAGGGTCGCATGAGTCGAGAACTGTTGGAATTCATTCCAGAGGTCTGGTTAAACGGAGTTGGGAAAGGAACTGAGAAGCTGCTACTGAGAAAACAGCTGAGACTCTAGTAGATTAGATCGTTGTATGAGAACGGGGCTGAACCCGTAAGTGTTGTTAGGAGCTCTGGTGGAGCACAAGTAACGCTCAAATAATTCAGTCTTCTTTTTCATTGCAAGTGTGAAAGTGCTCGGAACCGAGTTCCAAAAGGGTTATTGAGTCCAAGTGACGTCACTTTGTTCGGTTGGTGACGATGACTAAGCCGATGAAGTACACAAGCGATGGAGTGCCGAAAACCTGGAACGGCAAGGATTGGCAGACGTATAAATGGGCGTTGTTGAACGTCTTCAAGGAACAAAACCTGAAGGACATTGCCACTGGTACGATGACTAAGGCGATGATCGAGACTGCAAGTGCAGAGGAGAAGGACGAGTTCGAGAAGAAGCAACTGAAAATCATGCGCATGATTGGTACATCGGTACCGGCAGACGTCCTGCACCAACTACGCGATAAGGAGACCGGATCGGAGATGTAGACTGAGCTTTGTAACCTGTATGAAGGGAAACAATGTGAGGCAATTAAGGCCTACACGATCCGTCGCGTGGAGAATGAGCTTTGGAACACGACACTCGTACCTGGAGGAGATGCTAATCTGCATCTTTGCAAGATGTTCAACCTCAAGACCGAGCTTGGCGATCTGAGTCACACTGTAGCAGATAACACGATGGTGGATATGCTGCTTGAGAGTTTACTAGATCAAATCGAATTGGAGCGTTTGAAGTCTTCCATTTACTATGACGCAGACCCTAGTGTGTACACACCAAAGAGGGTTCGAGAGTTAATTCTTGCAGCGGCCGCTCGGCAAAAGGAGTTCAGAGGCAAGCGCAGCGAGAAGAAAGGAGGCCAAAGAGGAGAACAAAGCAAAGGTGGTGATCAGGACCGAGTGCGTTCACAGCAAGGGAAGACCGGCGGGTCTAAAAAGACGCGTCAATGCTTTGTGTCTGGGAGCGAAGACCATATTTGTGTCGATTGCCCAGAAAAGGTCAAGAAGCAACGCGGAGCAGGCGAGACCGAGCAGAAACGCAAACCTCGTGGAAACTGCACGCTACGACACGAGATAAGAGTTCCTTTGAGTCTGACGACCAACAACTTGGATGAGGGAGTGGTGACTGGAATCAGAGAGCCACGAGATGCTCTCAGTGACCAAGAAGAAACACACGAAGTGGGAGAGCCCATGAACGATCATATTACTGACGTAATTGAGGATCTTCATGAGGACAACGCTCCAGCAGTTGATCATGTACGTCATGGTGAATCAATTGCTGATCATGGAGCAGAAGCCGTTGCAGTTCATCTACAAGACAGTGATCAAACTGCTGTGAAGTCAAGTGGTAACTGGTGGTACTTTGACACGGCTTCAAATTTGCATGTGACAGGGAGCTTTTCTGAGTTTGTGTCCTATACTGAGGATACGAATAGTGTGCAAAGTATTCGTGGAGTAACACCCGCAATTGCGTCACGCATTGCTGGCGTGGGAACAGTTGCATTAACCACCGAAGTCGATGGAGAACAAGTTGTGACTTACGTTGAGGACGTGTTTTACATCCCTGGCGCAGAGTATGGTTTGTTCTCGCCTGGGCTTGCGATTGGGCAAGGTTTGGACTTTGACTATGACACTACAACACGGACCTTTACAGTCTCTCGAGAAGGGAGAGTAGTGGCTATGGCCACTTCTCAAGATGCAACTTGGGGATTTCAAGCAGCAGATCCGTCTCAAAGAGCAATTGTGCGACCGAATGAAGGTCCTTTGTGTAACTACACAATGGCTGATGGAGTTGGGTCTTTGGGCCTTTGGCACGAGCGACTGTGCCATACATGTCCTCGGTATCTCAAGACAATGATCGACAAAGGATTAGTGTGTGGCATGTTGCTGACTCAACGTCAACAAGACACATGCGATGCGTGTCATCTCGGCAAGCAGAAGAAAAAGGCACATCGCAAGCAGTTGGATCGGGAAATTAAGAAGCCTAACCAAGTGGTGTTTGCCGACTTACTAATTCCCGATAAAACGAATGCAACTCAGTATCAAGTTGTGTTAGTGGGCATGGACGGTTTTTCGCGTTTTGTTAAGATCTACTTGCTGAAGGACAAGTGTGGCAAGACCGTGAACAAGCACATGAAAGAAAATATTCTCTGGGCCGAGCGACAAGCAGGTCGCAATACCAGTGATGCTCAGTACAAGGTACAGCAAGTATGGAGCGATAAAAAGCGGCGAATTCTTCAATGATGAAATTGCAGCATGGTATGCCTCCAAAGGTATTGAACACGTGAAAGTTGGGCCTAAAAGCTCACAGCTGAACTTGTGTGAAAGGACGCATCAGTCATTGGGGGGCATGAGCAAAGCTACGATGGCACATGCTGGATTCCCACGAAGTCTTTGGCCTGAAGCGATGCGAAACGCGGTGTATGTGAAGAATCGAGTCTACAATAAGAGAACTCGAGGTGTTCCATACGAGAAGATGTTTGGTGCCAAACCGGACTTACACCACATCAAAAAAAAATTGGTGCGCTGGCGTATGTACATGTTCCAGTCACTGGACGAAAGAAGCAACAAGCAAATGTCAAGATTGGCTATGTGCTTGGGTATGCAGAAGATGTGGTGGGGTGTAAAATGTACTTTCCGGAAGAACACACAGCGAAATTCGTACCTGACCATCGAGTATCAGAAGATGTAGTTTATCGGGATCGCCATGAAGTTGAGGTGAGTGAGGAATGGATTAACCTCGCTTCATTTCTCTCATCGAGATGACGAGGACTATGACTCTCGTGATGACGGGATGAGTGAGTTGAGTGAGCCCAGTGACGTATCACCTCTTGGACTCGAGGGGGGTGAGTATGAAGAAGAACAAACGCAAGAGGTTGGTGGCACCCAGAACTACAAATCCGTGGACGAGGAGCAAAATGTTAGCGTTCCTGAAGATTGTAGTGTTTCTGAACGTTGCGAAAATGGTGACAGTAAACGTAACGAGGAAG
>NW_003303734.1:2016490-2053010 GCF_000142945.1 Phytophthora infestans T30-4 | reverse complement strand
TCTCCCTCGTCGCCGGATGTGGCTCTGGCTCGTCTCTCTGAGGAGTTGAAAGATATCAAAGAGTCGCTCGAGAAAGCCTCGGCTGTGCGAGACTACGCGCTTGACGAATTCGTACGCATGACGCAAGCCCGCGACGAGATCCAGGCCAAGCTGGCGGATACCGAGCTTCAGCGTGACAGGGCGGCCACCGAGTGGGCAGATGCCAAGCGAACGCAAACGGAACTAGAATCCAAGATCCGTCGCATGAGTACGTGGATCCTCTTTTTTTCTCCTGGTAATCCCACATTCACTCGTTATATCTCCAGGTGACAAATTGAAGGATGCCGAGACAACTTCAACGCAACTATGGGATCAGCAAAATCTGCGAGATTGCTGGATCCAACTTACCAACTGCGCCCAGACACCGACTAACGGAGGGGGTCCCCCGATGATCCGTGTTCTGCTGAACTTTCCTCACCTTGTGTACCCGTCGGTAGGGCGGGATCTTGCTCTCTCGGTAACTTCCGAAGGGGTCAAGTGGTGAAGCTTGAGTGTCTTGGCGAGACGTGGGGATGGGGTGGAGCAGCAGTGGAAAATCTTCACTCTGCGTCCGTGGGTGGCTCCGAATCCTAAGCGAATATTCGAGCTTATGGATCCGGGGCCTAGATCGTGGATCTGGCCGTAGGGTTGCCTTGCGGGTGTGTTCCCTTGCCTTTGTAGTTCCTTTGCGTCGTACTTGCCGCCTCCTGTGACGGGATCTTGAGAGTTGAGATCTTCTAGGGTGTAACCGACCAAGTAGTAATTCGGTTAACCTGTTGGATCTGCACGTGTATAGGAAAAGCTCACTAGGTTGTAGGATCTGGCCAATGTATTATCCAGTTATGGCTACCAACACTAGGTTCGCTCCTGAAGATTGTAGTGTTTCTGAACGTTGCGAAAATGGTGACAGTAAACGTAACGAGGAAAGAATTGATGTCGCTGAAAGTGAAAGTGGATCAGTGGCTGGAACCTGTGAATCGTTCGTTGCCGAACAGGAGTTTGATGACGATGAAGAACAGATTCCTAGTGATGAGGAAACTACTGTCGCGAGTGTTTTAGCACCAGATGAGACCAGTGAATGCGGCGAGGTGACTCAGCTACAAAGTGACTTGGCACTGGAGCAGGACACCGAAATATCTGTCGGATATAGCACAAATCTTGCAGAAGACGAAAGTGGAGGATATTGTCGTGACGTGGTTGATGCAAGTACAGTCATCCCTATAGTACAAGAGAAACAAACAGGGAAACGAACACATCGTGAAGAGACACCTTCAGAAGTAGTACGAGCTGAGCACGATGCTGCTAAGAACGATGCGAAGAAGACTCGCACTGGCCTTAGAGAGTATCACGAGCGGCGACGACCTCGTTACTATGATGACTTTGTGATGAACGTGACGCTCAACGCACCACGCATTTTGGACAAGAACGGTCGGCCTGTTAGGGAAAATGACGTGCAAATACCTCGAAATCGTCGTGAAATGCTGCGGTCAAAGTGGAGAGAGTTTTACCTCCAGGCTGAGATGGAAGAAATGGCTGCTTTGACAGCAAGGGGTGTCATAAATGAGATTTCCGATGAAGAGAAGCTAAAAGACGCATTGCTTGTGCGCACGATGTGGGTATACGCACTGAAGTCTGATCACCAAGGATATGTGATTAGGTTCAAGGCGCGTATTGTAGCTCTGGGGAATCGCCAACGACCTGGCATCGACTTTCGAGAGACGTTTGCGCCGGTTGCGAGGATGTCTTCGTTCCGGTTGCTATTGGCGATCGCAGCTGAGTTGAATCTGAGTGTATACGGTGGAGATATAAACACCGCGTACTTGAATGCCTGGCTGGGGATCCGACAGTATCTGCATTCCATCGACGGATACCCATGTAAGGTGAATGGACATGTGTATGTCGTGCTGAAAGCGCTGTATGGTTTACGCCAGTCAGGACGTGAGTGGAATTCAGAGCTCAATCAATGGTTCATCGACCACGGCTACCAGCAATCATCAACTGAGCCTTATTTGTACTACCGGTTTGAAGGAAAAACGATAGCTTATGTGCTAGTGTACGTAGATGATATACTGGTGGCAACAAACGACGAACGGTTCAAGAAGAAATTGTTCAACGAATTGAACAAAGCCTGTGAAATCAGGGATCAAGGGTTGCTAAATCAGTATCTGGGCGTGGAAGTAAAACAATCATCGGAGAAGATAGTGCTTCATCAAGGCAAGTATGCGCGTGAGATCCTGAGCAAATTTGGATACCAGAATGCACGTGCTGTGGGAAATCCCATAGAAACCAACGTGCGCATGGCTTCTATGAAAGATGTTGAGGATTCGGACACTAGTTTTCCATACCGTGAGGCAATTGGAATGCTACTGTATTTGGCCACAAGTGCGAGACCAGATTTGACGTATGTCGTGGGTCAGCTAAGTCGATTTGTGGGGAAGCCATCACCGAAACACGTAGGCCCACAGCAGCGAGTGCTGCGCTACGTTGCAGGTACATTGGATCATGGAATTGAGTATTTGAGAAAGCAAGTCAAAACAAATGAAGTAGTTTATGAAGGGTTTTGTGATAGTGGTTGGGCCAGTGATCCAGAGCAACGCAAGAGCACTACAGGTTTCATTTTCTTGTTGGCTGGTGGAGCAATTGCATGGATGTCAAAACGCCAATCAATCATTGCACTGTCGACAGCTGAAGCAGAGTATGTGGCTGCGTACGAAGCTAGTATGGAGGCAGTGGCGGAGAGCAACATTTTGCAAGAAATTTTGCCACATCACCATGCTATTTTACGCATTGGGATCGACAATCAAGCGGCTCATGTAATGGCTACGAATTCTACATACAGCCGTCGAACGCGTCACATTAAGCTGCGCTGGCATTGCGTGCGTGAACAAGTGCAGAAAGGTGTCATTGACTTGCACAAGGTGAAGGGAGAGGTGAATCCGGCGGACAAGTTTACGAAACCTCTTGATAAGAAGAAACTGAGAGAGATGCTACGACTGGCAGAAGTTGGAGATGCAAAGTAGTTGAAGAGTGCTCTTCGAGGTGGGCGTTTTGTAATTCATTCCAGAGGTCTGGTTAAACGGAGTTGGGAAAGGAACTGAGAAGCTGCTACTGAGAAAACAGCTGAGACTCTAGTAGATCAGATCGTTGTATGAGAACGGGGTTGAACCCGTAAGTGTTGTTAGGAGCTCTGGTGGAGCACAACTAACGCTCAAATAATTCAGTCTTCTTTTTCATTGCAAGTGTGAACGTGCTCGGAACCGAGTTCCAAAAAGAACTACAGCCCTGAAGGCATGGACTTCTTGCTGAGCTCCATAGGTATTGATATTCATACTGGCCTAAACGAGTGGGAGTCTGTCAAGCAACGCTACAGCAACAACGCTCGAGAGAGCAACTGCGCTGAGCGCGAGCTTGTGTCGCTAAGAGAATTCAAGAACTGCTAAATTTTAATAAGCCAACGGGTGATCCGAGATACCGAACAGTGTCCCCGCTGCACATAGCATCCAGCGCCGTATCGAGGACTAGGTATACATGGCCAGCGACACCGACGACGAGCGGTCTCCCAATAATGCAGAGAACAACAATTCGAGCGATGAGTAAGAGGATGGCAACTCGACAGGAGATCACACCCCACCACCGCAAAATGCAGATGAGCGTGAACGAGGTACCTCGCACCAGTTTGCGAGTGCAGCTAAGATTAGGAAAACCCTTTGCTTTGGACTGACCAACCCTCCCGCTGCTTGATCAAGTAGCAGTAGCGAGTTCTATGCTGAAATCAGTGCCTCCGGAGGAACAACACGTCATTTACCTTCATCACCACAGACTGTGCTCCCTGGTGCTCCGCTGTTTGTACTATCATCTCGTTCAGCAAATATCGAGTCCAATTCCAGCCTGCGTACGTCGATTTACTCGGCAAACTCAGTACAGCACGAGCTGCAAGGACCCACACCAAGCACAAACCAACCGGCTACACCACGACCAAACCAGACACACTTGCGTACTGAAACTTCTGAGCGAATCCATCGCTCACGTTCAAGCCTTCAAGCCAGCGGGAGTACAATCGAAACAAATAGACTGCAGTCAACTGAGCGTCGAAGCTCCGGTAGACGTTCTTTTCAATCTAATTAAAGCAGTACAACGCAAAGTACTAGTCAATGTCAATGCCAAACCACCTCGACCAACCAAACGTCAACTGCCTATAATCTAGCAACGAGAGCAAAGCCCATCACAAATTCGTCGTCAGGAAAGGGTCGTAGATGATCTAAGAATCTTGCAACGACTACGTTCACGAGCTCGAAGAGTAAACACACTTTTGCGCCGTGAGTGCTTCGGACAGGGGCAAAATTTTAATGGACCTACCTTAAGTCAACTACATGGGCTTGCACGTTAGCGCACGTGTATGAGAAAGCGTAAGTTGCGTTTCACTTAGATCAACTATACTTTCGTCCAAAAGAATAAATTTACTTATAGGAAAGCAAAGCCAATTTCTGGGTTTATGAGAACTGTTTATTTGTTTGTTTGTTTTTCTCCTAATCTAATACAAGTAATGTAAATGAAAGGTATTTATCAACGAATGGTTGACAAGATTATTCTTATTGGTTGAAGATATTGACTTTTAACCAATGGATGCCTTGAATGCATGCAGACCAGCAGTCTGCCAAATGTAGCCCGCGCAAGAGTCCGCTCCAGCAGACCCTGTTACGTCTGTGCCTGCGCCTGCAGACACCACCACTTCAGTGTCTGCGAAAGCGAACACGCCCGCGACAGAAAGTATTATTTCTGTCACGCAATACCACGCTACGCTCAAGCAAAAGCATGCACAAGCTACGACTGACAAAGCGTCAGTCGTCATGGAGGGCTCGTCAATTATGTCTACTGGGGGAGACTTACCCATTGACGATGGGTCTGACATCAAAGGCGTCCCCATGGAAGACGAGGACACATCGTCTTCAGTTGTCGACTCTAAGTCGTTCGAACTAACGCTCGATTCCCCTGTTGGGTCGCGGCGTGGCCGTGATGATGTTCCGGACGCTGCTGAATCAAAGCGTCCGCAAAAATGAAGAAGGGGCTAAGTCACCTGTGCCGGTGCCTTCTTCTTCTTCGCGTACTGCACCTGAAGTACGCGCTCCCTGGATGCCAACTGCATCTGAAATCGCTGACAGGTTCGGCGCGACATCGGATGCCAACTGCATCTGAAATCGCTGACAGGTTCGGCGCGACGTCGCCGCCGAACCCGATAGAATTGTACGTGTGCAGCACCATCAATGATGACGCTGAGACCGTCGGCATGCACTTTGCTCTGTTAGCGGACCCAAGGCGCGACTACTACATCGTACTCTTCCATGAGCTTCGATGAAATGAGCCGAAGAAACTTCGCGCAAAAGCAAGTGCCCGAGTGGGTGGCACTTTGTCAGTCTTGGAACGCATTTGCTGTGAGCTTCAACAAAAATGTGAAAGGCTACCGCGAGCGTATTGTCGCGGCTCGCCAGCGCTTCAAGACCTTCTCGAAACGTCATCTCGTAAATTGCCTCCATATTGACGCTACGGAAGCGGAAATCCCCTGCGCAGCTCCACTTGAAACTGCGTGTTCGCACTGCCGCCTCGGGGTAGTGCGCTATTATGAACGTCATGTTCTCGGGTACACTCCCGTACATGTACCCGCTCCCTTGCGAAACATCCGTGCTTAACTCTGTTAGCGGACCCAAGGCGCGACTACTACATCGTACGCTTCCATGAGCTCCGATGAAATGAGTCGAAGCAACTTCGCGCAAAAACAAGTGCCCGAGTGGGTGGCACTTTGTCAGTCTTGGAACGCATTTGCTGTGAGCTTCAACAAAAATGTGAAAGGCTACCGCGAGCGTATTGTCGCGGCTCGCCAGCGCTTCAAGACCTTCTCGAAACGTCATCTCGTAAATTGCCTCCATATTGACGCTACGGAAGCGGAAATCCCCTGCGCAGCTCCACTTGAAACTGCGTGTTCGCACTGCCGCCTCGGGGTAGTGCGCTATTATGAACGTCATGTTCTCGGGTACACTCCCGTACATGTACCCGCTCCCTTGCGAAACATCCGTGCTCAACTTAAGTGCCGTGATGTATGTTGTACTGCTGATCAGGGTGAAGCGTTCCTTCTTCAAACTGGCGCTTAAGCTCACCCATGTGCTTTGCTATAGATATGTCGATCTGAGCCTGTTGTTTTTTACGCAGACCTGATTCTTGCCCTTGTGTCTCCTGTAGCCGATGTTGTATCGCTCCAAGACGTCTTGAACGCGACGAGAAGTCAGAAGACTCGAAAATGGCTTGTTCTTGACAGTGAAGCGAGGGCTGAAGCATGGGTGCTCGCTATCCTCAATGAGGACGACGCCAATTTCAGCGACAAGCTGGTTCGAGAGCTTGACACCAGCTCGCCGCAGTCTCTAAAACGCTGTCAGTAAAAGTGGGTACAGCCACATCCAGTGCTCTGCTAATTTGTTGCCCCTCCCATTTAGAGCTTTTACGACGAATACATGTCGGATACGTTGTCTTCCACTCGCATACTTGAGCTGCTTAGGGTCCTCTAGGCTTTTAGCTGGGTCAACACGCTTCTTCCTCCAGTCGCGAGCCTTGTTCACGTTTACCCTTCTATCGGAGGAGCGAAACAGCGAAGGAAAGAAGTCGATAGTTCTACCATAGAGACCTTTAGAACCTCGGAGAGCTGGATCCAGCTCCATCCAGTCGGTGCACCACACACGATCGCAGAGAGAAACGACCTGCTGAAGCTTGCGCGGCACCTCTTCTACCATGCCTGTTTTAGAGTGAGAAAACACTTGGAGGTTGCGAGTGAAAAATACAGTAACAGAATACATGGCTGCTGTTGCCAGCATGCCTAATCTTGGTGTATGTTCAATTGTGGTGTATGACTAATTTAGGTGTATGCGCAGTTTACTTTCGTATAAGTACGATGCATGACGATTTAAGTCCCACGACTAATTAGGGTGAACGATGTATAGACACTAGCTGTGGTGTCGGCGGGTCAGCTCCGGGGGTTGACACGGTCGTGGTTGGTTCGAAAATCCCGAAGGGCTCCGCCAAAAGGCGTCGAGGTGACAAGGACGTGTTGACTCCGGGAGTCGACACAAATTCGATATCAACATCGACAGGGAACCCTGCCGACAGCCGTCGAGGTGATGACAGCGCGTCAGCTCCGGGAGCTGACGACGCAGCAAGCTGTGTTGGCGGTTGCAAACGTCCAACACTAAAAACACTTGCGCGCTCGCGTGCAGTCGGGCTGCACGACGAAGCGTAATACAATCAAGCCGGGCTTGATCATTCGCGTCCGCGGAAAGAATCCACCGACGGCTACAACGGAAATCCGACCAAGGCCGGGACTGGACGAGAAACGTGTAAAGCCAGGATTCACAATAACAAAAGACGGCGCAAGCAACGAAAGATGTGCAAGTCTCGGTCCGGAACCGAGGCGATACAAGCGATGTCTGCCTGTCGGAGGTGCCGTCGGACGTCGAGACATTGAACGTCTTGACGCGGACCCGTACCGGAGTTCAGTATCGGTCAATGTAACTGAAGAAACCTCCGATGAGTGCGTCGGAGGTGACGTCGCTTCCAGTCGTGGACTGGATGCGCTTCGCAAAAGACCTATATAATGGACGCATCGAACAGATATGCATCCTTTCGGATATCGAAAGGATGAAAAGCGAAACAAAAAAGTTGAAACAGCTCCACGCTACGAAAACCGCTGAGAGTAAGTACACTCTCAGCGCGAAGACGAAGAAGCAGCGCTTCGACGAGCAGAGCTGGGACTTATTGAAGCCGACTCCCGTCTACGATGTTCTGCTGGAGCACAAGGATGTGCTCCCGGAAGAGATTCCTGCGGAGCTTTCGCATGATAAGGGCATACAGCACGAGATCGACCTCGTGCCGGGCACGAAGTACTGTGTGACGTGACAGTGGCTACTGCCGCGAGATCAAGTAGAGGCAATAGACGACTTCTTTGAAAGTCGTCGTAAAGCGGTCCAAGTGCGGGAAGCAAAGTCCCCGCACAGCGCACCAACGTTCTGTGCCAAGAAGCCACAGAGCGGATGGCGCATCGTTCATGCTTACAGCAAGCTGAACAATGAGACGATATCAGCGCAGATGCCGATACACAAAAAGATGTTATCAGCTATTCGATGGCCAAGGACATCATCTATAGTGCTCTTGATCTGCGCGATGGGCTCTATCAGATCCGGATGTGTGAGAGGGACATTCCTCTCACGGCGGTGAGCACTCCAAGCGGTATGTTTTGGGAGTGGCTCGTATTGCTGTAGGGACTGAAGGAACGCCCCTTCAATCTTCAATAGATGTGTTACACATCAGCTACGCTCAGTGCGTGACTTCGCACCGAGCTACTTCGACGACGTGTTCGCTCACAGCCGGGCTGTGGGCGGAAAGACTGACGTTGAGGTGCACAAAGAGCACCTCCGTCAACTGCTAGGGATTTTGCGTAAATATAATCGTGATGCGAGCCTGAAGCAATGTATCCTCAGGGCTAGCGGGATACCTGTCCTTGGGTGTCTCGTCGGGAAGAACGGCGTACGCCCTGACCCAGAAAAGGTCAGATTGACGAATGAATGGCCCACGCCATCCAATGTGAAGGAACCGAGGCAGTTCCTTGGACTTGCAACGTACTTGTGCAAGTACGTGGGCAAGACTCTCCCGCTGTCACAGCTACTGAAAACGATGGATGAGTGATTTGGACTGATGAGTGTCAGCAGGCCTTCGATACAGTCAAGCGGGGATTGACTGAGGCGCCGAACTTGGCAGTGGCTGACCAAGTTCGCTCATTCCAGATCGTGTGTGACGCGTCCAACTTTGCAATCGGATGCGCGTTGATGAAGCACACGAGGACTGGGATCGTGTCCTGGAAGGTTAAATGTGGTGACCGACGCGTAGCCGCGTCGACCTGACGTTAATCGAATTGGCGTCGAACGAGTAAGTGTTCCGTCGTGGACATTGATCGACGACGTGAAGAACGCGTATGCGAGTGACGCAGACGCGAAACTACTGCTAGACTATGTTTTAGCACCTTCCGAAGTGTCACGTTGGAAGTTGTCGCCACATTTGCGAGCTCGTGCACACCGATATTGTGGGCACTAAGGTCAGCTGCTTTACAGCGCAGTGAACGACGATGCGGATCACATCGTCGTGTCGAATGATTATGTTCTGCGTATACGGGTCATGTACGAGTATCACGATGCTCCCACGGCTGGACATCCGGGCCGTGAGAAGACATACACTCTCCTCACGAGAGACTTCTACTGGAGCCACTAGTACAAGTGGATGCGCAAGTACGTACGTGCTTGCGAGGTGTGCCAGCGCGTGAAGCCTGCTGCGTATTCGCAGGCTCCAGTGCAGTCTCTACCGACACCGTCGGAGTGCTGGCAGTCCATTTCTATGGACTTTGGTTTCGGTCTTCCGCCAGACAACAAGCGGAGGACTGGCATTGTGGTCTTTGCTGACCGATTCAGCAAGATGGTTCATCTTGCTGCAGTACTGGCTGAAGTCACGGCCGTGCAGACTGCTTAATCGTTTGTTGACATGGTGTTCCGACGCCACGGAATGCCGCTTGACATTGTGTCGGACCGTGTTCTACGCTGTACAGCGCCGTTCTGGCAAGAAGTGTTTACACTTCTTGGAACACAGCTGTCGATGTCGACTGCGGATCATCCGCATACGGACGGACAGACCGAGCGCGTGAATCGCGTGCTCGGTGACGTAAGAAGAGCTACGCAACCTCGTTCCCGCAGTGAAGCAATTGCTTGCCGATGGCAGAGTTTGCCGTCAACAACTCGGCGCATGTCTCGACAGGGTATACGCCGTTTTACGTGAATGCAATGCGGTATCCACGCCTTCCGAGCTTGAGTAGAGCCGTGAGCCCCTCCTTAAGTGGAGGGATCTACGGCTGCGCCGATACAACCGCAGAGGAACAATGATACCGACGTGGTATCAGCGGTGACGACGCGAAGAAAAGCGTCTCGGTCCCGGAACGAGGCGAAGACCAAAAACACCGTGTCTGTGCGGGGCACAGGCACCGCGAACAAGTAGACGTCTGTACTGAGTACAGACAGCGCGCAGACCAACCCTGCTGCGGAAACAAACACGTCTGTGCGAGACACAGACAGCGCGCAGGCCGGGTCTGCTGCGGAGAAGGAAGCCGTGCTGAACAAATTATTCAGCACGCAATCACTGGACTTTGTCCACCGTCGACAAGACGTAAAGCCGTAATTCGGTTTGTGCAGGACGCAATAGCAGCTTCTGTAGAGAAACAGAAGCTGAGTGCAGACAGCGTCGATAGAAGCAACACAACTGAACTCAAAAAGGGTTCATTAGCTCTGTTAGCTACGCCGAACCTACCACGACATGCGGTCCGACTTCGGTGCAAGCGAGCTTGCTCCGCGCTTCATTGGCCTGTTCACAGTACTTAAACGGCATGGCATCGCGTATACGTTGGACATACCGTCCAGCATGCGACTCCATCCGACATTTTACGTCGGGCGGCTAAAGCCTTACGAGTAACACGATCCATCTAGTCTCGATGGCTCGAGGACGACGCGGTCGCGCAGGCGCCTCAGCTCCGATCCATTGCGACTTGGATGATCGAAGCGGTCTGAGCAGCATCAGCGACCTGCGCCTTCTGTAGGCGCAGCTCCTGTTGCAGGGCAGCGAACTCCCGCTCTGGGATTGTTCCAGAGCGACGACACGATCGTACAGAGCGCGGGAGCCATGGTCAACCTGGGGTTGACCATACGGAGGGTATATTTCCGCCCCCGCCATCGCCGCTGCGTGACGCGCACGGCTCGACACGTTGGATTGTCAAGCGCGTCGTGAGCTATGAAGCCCCGAAGACGAACCAAGATCAGGCTCGTCTTCTAATTCGTTAGAGAGGGTTTCCTCCCCATCTAGATTCATGTGAGCCACGGGACGACATGATGAACGACGTTCCGGAAATGGTGAGGGCGTACGAGGCCCATAACCGGGTGCAGGTATTATGCCTGCCCTAAAGCTGCAAGAGCCACCAGCACCGAGTGGACGAGAGCCACTTCATTATTGACCTTGACGATGGCAAGACGCTGGCCTTCGCTGGATCCCAGTCCGTCAAATACCGCTGTGTCGCGTAATATGTGGATCTACGCATTGATGATTTGAATTAACTGTGTTGCTTATGTCATAGGCCGTGAGGGCATCACAATGTGTGTTCTTTTGAAAGGAGTAGCGATGCACGCATCCTGTGTCCGATCTGATATCCAAGAACAAGAAATCTAGCTACCCTATTCAACATCTTGCCAGTTCGACGCCTGGTGTGTGCTACCGGACTTCGCCGAGTGCGTTCATCAATGGACGTCTAATGTGTCAATGGCTGCGCGACCCAAGGTGCTGTGGACCGGGTGGACCGCTCGCGTCTGGACGGATTCCTTGGACGGACAACGCTAGTGGACATTGCGGTACAGACGTCGAGGATTCAGCTCACGAACGGCGGACGAATGTGAGGCTTTTCCCTGCTAACGCCACCGACAAAGTCCAGCCTGCAGACCGCTTCTCGATTCAGCGTATCAAGGACCACTGGCGCCGCCTTGCCGAGCGACGGAATACGGAAGCTATTCGGAATGGTGATTGGAAGACCGGCAATTCTTCATCGGGAAAGCTTGCAAACCCTGGGAAGAAGTTCTTTCTTGAACTGGCAGCTGAGTGCATCCGGCTCGTCAACTTAGAGAAAGACAAAAACGGAGAAAATTGGGCAAATAAGTCCATGGTTCAGTGCGGACTAATTCTTCCTCGTGACGGTGTCTGGAAAGTCGAGCAGCTCAGTAGAGAGCTTCAAGAGGCTATTGCGATGTATCCTGACGCTTTTAGCGACGGATACAAGGAAGCTGCCAGGTCTGTAGATATTACGTGGTACATTGTTTGTATTCATAATGCATAAATATGTGTTTCTTTTTTTTTGAAAGGACTTACATGACGGTTCCAGACCCCTAAGGGATCCTTCTGTATATCGCTGCGCGCGGACCAGAACCCGCGATATTGCCCGTGGAACGACGTGGCTAAACCTCTCCACCAATGCCGTCGTTTATTACGAAAGTGCAAAATGTCGCTCGTGACCTTTCTTGGAATTAACCGGTAATAGTCGTGCGCATAACTTAGTCGTGCACAAAAATTGATCATGAACAATTTTGAGCATTTGAGGAATACGCGGTAGCTAGTCGTGCCACGACTAATTAGGGTGAACGATGTAGCTGGCGTCCCTTGCATTTCTGATACGCCAGTCCCCGGAGCCGACGCACCACCGTCACAGCCGTTGCCTATGACTTGAGGTTCCATCATACTTGATCCATCAACTCCCCGAGTTGATACGGTCATTGAAGTATGAACGTGTCTCAAATCTGATTTCTGATTTGAGACTGACCCAACGACTGCCTCAGTCGTTGCGACTTGTGAATGGTCCCCGAAGGCTGCGTCGTAAGGTGGTGCCTCAACGGTTGGGTCGAATGCACCTTGCCGTGCATGCGCGAGACTGACAGGCCATCGCTCTCTGATGCTTTGCGTCCGAAGTGTACAAGTGTACACTTTTCCCAGTTGATCACTGGATCGTGCCGTGCAAGCCACGGCGCCACTCTTCGCGATTCATTTAACCAAAACATCGACTTGCAGCAGCTTGAAGAGAAAGACGTCGTGTGCGTTGACCCGAACACGCAGAGTCCCAGCGCGTTGAAGAACGTGATTCTGAATTTCGGAGTGCTACACAGTCGGATACACGTACACAACCTAAGACTGTACAATCAGAGAGAACAGGTGGATACGTATACAAGAGAGAACGCTGAGGCCCCGTTGGATTCCAAAGGCTCTCAGCCGCCTCCAGTTCCTTGTCCTCTTCAAGAAAAGAGCGGGACGCGCTAAAGCTGCCAGAAAATCTCGCAAGGAAGCCAGCAGAGAATGTCTGAATCCGACGTCCATGTTGGTCGAAGCAGTGGCGGGTGGACTAATACCTTCACTGGCCAAAATGCAGGCCGCCCAAAACACAGGTTTTCATTACAAAAATCGCAAAGTTCTGATAGGAATGACGGTGCTAAACCAAACACGCTCCAGCAAAATATTAGTCGCCGAGAGGAGGAAAATGCCGTGCACAGATGTCACGACAATTCGATCTGTCCTCCCTACCAAAAGAATCGAGTCGTGCCAAGCCCGGATTGCTATTTTCCAGAATAGGTGGTTTGGTGATTTCGATCAAAGAATCCCTACGGCTGCCGTTTCATTTAAAACGGGCGGAGTTATATACGACTCTCAAAGGCAATGAACTCGTGGCACTTAGCAGTTCAACGATGCAGCGAGGTCTGAGAGACCATTAAGTGGATGCACAGCGTAGACTTAACGGTGTGGGATCCCGATGATAGCTGGAGGAACGGTTTACTTTTGCCCGAAAAATTGGAGACTCGTCTGGAGGATATCGACGTTTTTGGCGACTATGTTTGGGTGACCACGCTACGCGGTCACTGTTTAGTAGAACTGTCGTGTGTGGACCTGGCTCTAAAGTCGCTGATTAGACGCTATGGTGGAGACCATGATATTTCTGCTGTTCCGTCCTACTTGATAAGATATCCTGAGTTTGACCGAGAGGACGTATCCCAATCAGAAGTTTGGCACCAGATTCAAGCTGCAGCAGAGCAGAAAAAGTTGTGAAGTGATGACGCTCGCGGTATTGTATACGGCGAGCGAGGAAAACCAATATGGCTATTTGCTGTGATCCTGTACCGAAATGAACACTGGTGTGCAGCAGCAGTAAATTTCGACGACCTCACGATCGCGGTGTATGACCTGCAACGCACTGGAGACAGATACGAGGCGCTTCATAAATATCTGCATGCCGATTTAGTGCCGCTGTTACCACAGCCCCCGTTCTCAAAGCGCTACAGGTTCAAGCAACTTGAATGGATGACGCAGGTCGATTCCTACAACTGTGGCGTCTTCGTGATTATGTTGTTCGAGATGCTTCTGCTAGACGTCGCTGTAGTGGGGTCCAACTCGGCGTCCGAATCTACCATAGCGATGCAGTACTTCCGATACCGTTTCATTAGCCAAATTTTAAGCTCAATGTGAGCTCAGGTTCCACATTACTTTAATTGCTGGTAAGTCTGAATACTGTGATTTTAGTTGGCCGTGTACGCACTTCATGAAAATCACGGCGTTGGAGATCTGTGTTGTGTTTTCCTAAGTCTTTGCCAAGCACGAATCGAGCGTTTTTGAGGCACGAGCTCGCGCCTTTCTGGTTGTGGAGTACGCGCTATTACACTGCCCTCGTCGTCTATGAGGGGAAACTTGAGTGTCGGCTGGCAAAGAGCTTCGTCTCTCGAGTGAGCCGGACGTTCACATGGTTGTGCTATCCAACACATGGTGAGGCTATCCACTAGAAAGGACTCCGGACTGTGTAAGACTGTGCGTAATTCTGTAAGACTCTGTATAAAATGCTGACTCTTAGCCCCCAGACTGTGTACGCGGGTTCTCGGACAGTCCATGGGCAGCAGGATTGATTGTATTTCCAGACAGACCATCACCAATCGTGATTGTGACGAAAAAGAACGGGCTGGACATCCGGCTCTGCATTGATTACGAGATAATGAATGTCATTATCACAATCATGGAATATGCAATGCCGCTAGTCGACGATCTGCTGACCGATCTCGAGTGCTACCTATGATTCTGCTCGCTAGATGCTACACGTGGCTTCTGGGCCGTTATGATGACCTTGCGAGCGGGTAAATGTCGGCGTTTGTCTGTGCACTCGGACACTGCGAGTGGTTGCGCATGCCCTTCGGGCTAAAGAGCGCGTTGACGATCTACCAACCCATGATTGACAATACGCTCAGTGGGCTCGCTCAGCCTAGTGGAGGTTGGTTTAAATACTCGGAGACGATGAGCTTAGCCGAAGGTCAATCCAAGAAACGTCGTGAAGCCAGTACCGATCGTTCGTTTCCGAAGCTCGCAGCAGATCGAAGCATCGGTGGAAGCTGACCCTGTATTACAACTCATCAACAGTTCCGGCGCTGTCATGTTAGCGATTTTTGGTTAGCCAGACGAATCATCGCTGGTACTTGTGTTTGGTCGACAGTCGTTTGTGGGTCATATTTGCTTTAATGGTGAGAATTTCGACAGCTGTCTGGCTACGCTGGACCGATTGCTGACGCGATTTGCACAGTGTCGGATCCGTATTAGTTTTACCAACAGCATCTTCTGCCAGCCCAAGGTAGATATTTTGTCCCACGAAATTTCGCCAGAAGTTATCAAGGCTGATCCGAAGAAGCTTGCAGCCATCAGCGAGCTTTCGTTTCCGACGAGCAAGCAGGGGGTGCAATCGCTCCTTGAAGCGATAAAATATTACAACCCTTTATCAAAGCCTTTGCCGTCTACGGTGCAGCACTGTACCAGCTGAAAGATGCAAACTTCGGTGCTGGTGGTGATCTTTCTGTGGCACGTCGTTCCTTCGAGAAACCGAAGGCGAGTGTTGCACAGGCGCCCATCCTCAGGCACTTCGATCGGTCGGAAAAATTTCATGTCATGATCTTTATGAACGAATGAGCATTGAGCACGACGCTTATGCAAGAGAACGTAGGCAAGTTACACCCTGTACGATTTCTCGGCAGCGTGCTCGAGGAACCCGAGATGAACTTCCATCCAGCAGAGAAAGAAGTTCTTGTGTTACTATTGCTGTTGAAGATCTGCTACGTACAGCTGGCGGGAATGACGCTACATGTCTATACACGATTCTCGACGTTAGGGTGGGTACATAAATCGAAGTCTCTCTTCGGACGCGCTGTCCAGCTTGCAGTGCTACTTTTGCAGTGGCACTTGAAGGTACAGCGCGTGAAGGAGAAAGATGTCGCCTTCGCGCAGCTACTGCAGTCCTGCATCACGCAAGTTGTCGGCCTAGAAGACTCACTCGCGCCGGTGGCGCCTCCAACCAAGGGCTCCGACTATACGTATTGACCTGTCGTTGCTTTACGCGAAGCTTCCCCGTAATTACTGTGGGTTCATCATGTCATTCGACGGATCGGCGAAGACAGAGAATTACGGAGGCTACGGTAGCTGTTCCAGGGTGTTGTAGAGCCTCCCTGAGTGGAAGATAGCGATCGCAGCAAATCGCTTACCTCTCATCCACCACTGTGAATAAAGCGGAGTACACAGGGATGATAAACGGTGTCAAGGCAGCTATTGCATTCGGTGCTGAGGATTTAGTCATCGTTGGTGACTCAAGGCTCTCAATTCAACAATCACCTGGGATGATAGCATGCAGGAAGGACACACCGCTGGATATCCACAAGGAACTCACGGCCAAGCTTCAATCAGTGAAATATCTTCATGTTGTGTGAGAATACAACGCTACCGCGGATTCATTGGCCACTGAAGCACTGGAATCGAAGGTCAGTCGTGTGATCTTGGTCGAAACTCGCAAGTCGGAACTGGCGTCGCTAAACCGTATCCAAGAAATGATCTACGAGTCGGACAAAAACTCGGTAGATGATTTGTCACGTGGAGCAGAGCGTCAAGTATAGGTACTGTCAGGCAGCAAGTCTTCAGAGTGGAAAACGTTCGAAAGGTTTGTGGTTGATCACAGTTCACCAGAGTACGATTATGGTAATATGGCAGTGATGACCAAGCGCTATAACCAAGAAACGCGTCAGGTTTGCAGATGAACACTTGGTGGGGGTCATAAAAGCTCAAGAACAGTATGAAGAACGACGAGAAGTGTCCAACGAAGATTTAACCGGTGATGCTTTGATAAACCATCCTCCCAAGACTGTGGCAGCGACATTTCCCGACGCGAAAGATGTTGACCCTGTAGCAATACAGCATGAACGACTCAGAAGAATAATGGTGGCACAAGACGAAGAGCAGAAGTGGTCTAACATCAAGAAGGTGCTTCAGGGCCAAGCAGAAGAGCTGAGTTATAAAGAAGCTCGGGATGCCTGGAAATATGCTGACCGATTCGTGTTATCAGAAGACGACGTGCTTCACTATCTTGGATTAAATCGTCGGTACGACCACAGTTGGCAAGAAGAGACCAAGCTGCGGCTTGTAGTACCCACAACGATGATTTAGAGGGTCTTGCAGAACTGCCACGGCTCGCTAGAAGGTGGACATCAAGGTGCGGTTAGAACATTGCATCGTGCTAGGTCAGATTATTATTGGACCGCCTGTTCGCTGACGTGAAAAAGCATGCGAGGTCATGCCCGGATTGTAGCTCGAGTAAAAGCCGTCTGCAGCTTTGTGGTTACTCACCTGGCAACGAACAAGCCGGACGACCGGTCAAGATCGGCTGTATGGACTTTGTCATCCCGCTACCGAAGTCTCGCAGGGGCAACACTGCGTTGCTTCTAAATCAATGCTCGCTCACAGGATTCGTCATTACCAAGGTTATGCCGGATACAACTGCGCTGAGTGCGGATCAAGTGTTCGAGGAATGTGTGTCGACGGTTCGGAGCCCCATCATTGATCAGGCACGACCGCGACCATCGCTTCATGAGCGAGGTGTTCCTAGCATTCGCTGAGATGATGCCTTCAAGGTCACGAGCGACTTTGAGATATAGGCCACAGGCTAATGGACATCAGGAACGCTCGGTGAAGTCAGTGATGGCTTCCGTACGAGTGTACGCGGAAGATCCTCTGCATCAGGATACGGATGAAATCGCTGAGAAGTTGGTATTAGCTATTAATACCTCCCATGATACTACAAGGAAAAACACCGTTCTACCTGGTTCACGGTTGGGATGTGCAGTCGACGTTGCAGGCGATGTCGTCATCTTTCAAACGAGGACTCGGCAGGCAGTCTGACGCATTGGCGTGGCGACGTGAAAGTAATCGACAAAACGAGATCGCCCTCACTTTGACCGAAGAATATCAGGCTGTTGGGAAGGAGCGACGGGCTAAGAAGCCCAATGAGTCGATTGAAAAACCTACTGTACCCCAACCAAGTGAAAACGAACACTCGGTGGACACTCCAGAAGTTTCAGAAAGGACAAATTACCCTGTAGGAGCCCCACCGAGATATCTTTTTGAGATTGAAAGCAGGGTGTGGCTGTTCATGGATTGCGTCAAACCAGGCCTGACGAAGAAATTAGCTCATCGATGGCATGGACCTAATCGGATCAAGCGCAACATGGAAAAGTTCGCGTACGAGCTGGAACTGCCCGACCGGAGTGGGTATCGCCTCTACCCAGTAGTGCATGTGTCGAAAGTCAAAGCTGTAAACGAATTCAGCGGTCGACCGAAGACTCGTTTAGTACCAGACGCGAAGCGAGAGTCGATTTCGACGAAGAGTTGTTGCCTGAAGACAGCTGGGAACCAGATCAAGTTGCTGGCGAGTTTGAAGTCGAGGTCATCTTTGACGATAGAAAACCACTATCGACGAGCACGGAGCGTGTTGTACGCGAGTTTAAACTCAAGTGGGTCGGCTACGAAGACCCAACCTGGGAACCAGCGTCCAACTTGTCGTGTGGAGGCCTACCGTACGATTACCTGCGAGCCAAGAAGGGCGAGAACCGGCTGCAGATGGTTCAAGTTGCGGACGAAGACTAGCGTGGCTGGAAAACGTGTGAAGTGTCCACAGGGCGATGCATCATGTTGTAACAGACAAAACAAGCTACTAAACAACGACAAATGTATATGCATTTGAAGAACATCGTGAACATGATTACGCTTTAGAAGTGGGTTAAGAATAAGAAGACATGAATGCCATCAAAATTGGGACCACTGAAAACGAACTGTCGCTTGACCCCTCAGTAGTTATCTGGGTCGTTGGAGAACGTGGTGGTACATGCATCGAGGGTGGGGCTCGATTAGGGCAAGTTTGGAGATTAGGACGCTCGGGTCGAAACCGACGGCGTCGAAGAGACACGGCTGGAGTGGATATAGCCGCCGGAGTTGCTGATAAGGATGACCCGGATCCGTGTAGTTGGAGAATGCTTGGATACCTTCTAGCGCTGTACGGGTGATAACTGCACCTGATGGTCCAGGAAACATCATGCCCAGAAGACGCTCGAAACACTTCTTCGCACCAGCATCGGTAAACACCATGCGCGGATACGGAAGAACCCCTGTGGCAGGGTGGACGAAGCCGGCACGGTCGAACGAGCTCCAGGCAACACGCGGTCATGCAACGGCTCAACCGACGGTGTGCCGCCACGACGTGGCCCGAAGTGTAGCCGTAATCTTGCGCCCGGGCCCAGCAGCGTTTGGGAAGACAGACGGGGAGACATCTGAGCAGCAGAAGAAGACGGCTGCTCTTGTGGGGCTGGCGATGAAGAAGGAGATAGACCACGCAGTACGATCGGGTAGGTCGGCATAGATGAAGGATTCGTCCGAGGAGGAGTTTGAGACCGAGCAGGACCAAGGCTGCTCCAATTGTCATCGGAATCTTCTAAGCCATCGCCGTCAGCTGGACTTGAATGCTCGGTAGGTGGTGGAACATCACCGCCACCACTAGTATCTTCGGCTGGAATATCCAACGAGGCTTCATCATCACCATCGCCGTCTCCACGATCATCATCATCATTACCATCGTCACAAACTTCATGGAATAATCAGCCGAGGAAACACTTGGTACGGGAACCGTTGGAATATTCGGAGCCGGCTTTGAAGACTTGGAGGCTTGTGGAGCAGCTTCAACAAGGGGAGGTCCTGCTATAGAAACCACTTCCGAGACTTCGATCGGCATGAGAGTCGCGGCAGACGCCGCAGCAACATCGCCCGAAGAAACGGCGTTGTCCGACCTCCCATCTTCGTCATTCGAGCCGAACATGAGCCGGAGATCCTCTGCCTCACGCAAAGCTTCTACGGCCGCGTGTATATCAGCTGGGGAAGGAGAAAGCGTTGACGTCAATGGCTTAGCCGCGTCAGAGAGCTCGGCAACATCGTCGTGACCCCCAGAGCCAACGGCATCACACGAAAATGCGGCGGCAGTGCCCTGAGCCGACGTGACACCACTCGAGCCGACGTCAGTCATTTTCACGTCACTCTGGCCACCGCTGAGATCTACGCAGCAGGAGTCGGCTGACGCGGAAATAGAAAACGCGGTGCAGTGGATGACGGTGCTGGCTTGCGAGGAGCGACCATGAGCGGGGAGAAGACGGCACAGACTACGACCGAGCCTTCGGGCGACGTCCAGGCGACTTGCCAGGAGAGCGAGGGCGAGTCTTCTGGCGCTTCTTCTGAGCAGCCTGTTTTCACGCCTTTGGACTAAAGAGTGACCGACGTACGGTCTTGGGAGTAAAATACTCGGCAGGTGGTGCATCGCCGAGACAAGCAGCTGCCATAGAAGTACTGGCCTTGTCGGTCGGGATGGGCGGTTTATCTTCCTCAGAGTCGTCCGACTCTTTGCCACCTGGTCGAAGTCGTTTGAGGAGCTTCCCATGGAGCCACCTGGTGATCAGCTTACGCTAAGGCTGCAGGAAGGGCCTGGGGGTCAGGCGAAGACGCGGCAGCAGACTGTATGCGCTGCAAAGCAACCAAAGTCTACTGGTCCAGGTCCAGAGCATCTAGATCCAGCTCACTTCTGATTGGAGAATCAGGTGATTCTCAGCTCAGTGGGGGGCGGTGTAGCGGGTACAATCCATCGTACCCTTAGGCTACATTAAGAGTGACATGTCATTCTTGTGGACACCTGGTACCGTGTACCAGGTGCTCTTGAAGCCAGTTAGGGCATAACTACATAGCTCCACTAAAGGTGGCTTATAGTTTGTATTAGAACCCAAGTTAAGCTTACCTATAAATACATTAGTCTAACATCTACTGTTCCAAGTAGCAAACCGTTCCCAATGAGGCCGGGAACACGTGGACTAATGCTCACTCGGGTAGTAATTTACAACCCGAGTACTTACTAGTAAATAATTAAGTACCCTAAAGCACTCCCTCTGTGCAAGGTGCTCAGAGGATAATGGTAGCCAAATAGCATATGAAATGTTTGATAGTAATAGTACTATTTTAATTATTTAATATTATTAGTAACTCAGATTTGCAAAAGTTAGCATATTATTTTAATATTAATTTAGATATTTGAAAAAAAAAGATAATAGAAGGCATTTTATGATATTGTTTCCCACTTACGTACGTTTATTGTCACATTACCCTCTGTAAACCGAGGGCTCACCAAAGTAACTCTTTCAGTCGGGCTCTAAAGCAGCAGTAGTAATGGCAGGCTTTCAAACTGACGAGTATTTGCTCTAGTAAAAAAAAACATAAAATCCACCTCTTATCCTGTGTACTGGTGTTCCTTGTTTGTGGACCGCCTTTGATAGTGCTGTGCGTCCCTTCGTACCTACGCCAAGGCGTGTGCTCGCTCGCACAGTCGTGTCATGCTATCGTAGCTGCAGAGCCGTTAATGTAGCTGATACCTTTAGTGTGTCAAAGGTGGCACTTTGGAATTTACCAAGTTCCAAGTACATCAACAACACCCATACTACCAAGCACCATGGACTCTTCCTACGCCTCCGACGATTCGATGACCAACCCTTTCCAGTTTGACGGATCTGACCTCGGTGACGCACCGTCGGATGAAACGATAATCATTCCGAGTCAATCATCAGACTCCGAAAGTGAAGCGATTGATGGTCATCAACTTGAAGTAACATCTCAAGCCGAAGCCCTACCTGGTAATCGTCTCCTTGCTACTTTGGGAACGAGAAGTGTCCATTTTCGCGGTCATTCTTACGCTCGGTACCATTTTCACAATGGTACTACTCTTTATCGATGCAGTGCCTATCGCCGCACCAAATATAAGGCGAAGCTGTTTGTGAGTGACATCGGTGCTGTCGAGGCTGGAGCGCACATGTCCAATTGTGTTTTTCAATCACGTCGGGCTCCCGTTGGGCCAGCTCCAGCAATCACTGATCGTTTGGAAGAAATGATAGTGGCAACGGATACAGTTGGTGTCCGTGATGTCATGCTGACTCCTATGAAGTATGGCGCATGGTCCGGGACCAATTTTACGGAGGTGACAACGAAATAGTCCGAGGTGCAACTGGTCGGCTGGTCCCACCCCCATCTCATGGACCGAATGAAGCAGCGCCAGAGCTCAATTTTTGTCGATGCAACCTATCGACGTGTGCCAGCACCTTTTATCAATCGGTAATTGTGATGCTCTATGACTCCATCTCCGAGCTATATTTGCCAGTTTGGTATATACTAGCGACTGGAAAAACGTCCCAAGTGTAAAACCGGCTGTCCAGCAACGTTTGCGTATCTTCAAAGCAAAAGTTGGTCCCGGCGCACGTCGTTTGCGAATTTGAGCTTGCAATGATTAAGGCTGTACAGTACCATTTTTTAGAGGCAAAAATTGTGGGATGCCTTTTTCACTTCAAGCAAGCACTCCCTCGCAAAATGTTGCAGGTAAAAGTTACGGAAAATGAAGTGGACTTAACGATGCGAAGGTTAGATTGACAGATCGGCAATCATTCGCCGCATGAACATTACACTTCGAGGTGTTCACGAGGCTCGCTCTATGGCTAAGCGTGACTGCCTCGAGAGGGAAATCAGCTACTCACGAGACAACTAGAAGAAATTCTGGAAATATTAAAAGAAATTATGGATTCCCAAGTTTTAACCGGAGTGGTGGAACATTTACAGCGTGCGCGAGGACATCGTCAATCGGACCAACAACCCGCTCGAGCGAAACAACCGCACCTTAAACTCGACTTTTCCTGACCCCCATCCCAGCCTCATTCGGTTTATCAGTGTCATTGAGAAGCAACGTCGTGAGAATGCCCGGCTATTGAGTGATATTTCAAATCGTAGAGCCAGAGTCCCGGTACATGCCGACCCGCAGCGTGCTCCAGCATTCAAGTCAGCCTCGGAGCTGGAAATAGACTCGGACTATGATCTTGAAGTCGATGGACTTGACTCCGACGACTCTGATAGTGACAATGATTCATATATCTCCAGTTTACTAGGATTTGTGAAACTCATTCAACTGACTATTGTAATTAAATGTACCCAAATGTGTTTGTGTGTTATCCATTCACAATTTCAAATTTACAAAAAAGAGATCCTGCCTTTTCTGTCGATATGCTAATCAATAACTTGGTTTCAGTAAAGAAAGGTAATCCTTATTCTATTGATAAAAGTAGTTGCTCTAGCCAATCGAGAACGTTTGTGGCCGGGGAATTATCTCATTTACCATCCGCCAAACGACTTAACGAACAAACCCTCACGGTGGGTTATCATTCCGTGAGCATTCTGTCAGCCTGATACATAGGAGACTCACTCCGAAGAGCATGCCGGGCGACCCAAATCCTTGGTTATGTCTCGGATCTGACGGAGGACTTCCACACGACAGTTACCTCAAGCTGTCGAGTTCCTCTACAGGTGATGAAGCGCCACATGATAGACCCCTGCCTATCTAGGCGCACGCCCTATGAGCATACTAAATTTTTGCTGCAAAGCTAGCGATACATATACAATTTCACTGCTAAAACAAATACTATTAATTTCTGTAAAATAATTATTACAATTAATCATTCAATAGAAATGCTTATTTTATTTGTGCTGTTTTTGGTTCAACTATTGCGCAAGTTGATCCTTGATTGACCCCAAAAAAAAACGTTGACTCAATCTTGACCTGCGCAGCGGCTGACCCCAAGAAATCTTTCGAATAAAAGCCCTTGATTGCGGCAAGATTTTCTAATCCGACAACAAAACTGAGAGCAGTGATCGCTTGTCATAATTAATACTGTATTCCGTACCCTGTGTGTTCCACACCATGTAACCCCGTTACAGCGCCGATGCTCCGCTTGCAGGTTTCCTGTTCGCGCCGTTTTAATTGGGCACTGTAAGGTGGTTGGCCCCTATCAGTATATATCATAGATGTTTCGTGGAGCTTGCTGCATTTGTGGATTCCGTAGTAGTACGTAGGTCGAGTGCGAAGGGTAAATGTAGTTTTGTGAAATAGAAATAAATGAGAAAACCTACTTTAACAGATCCTTCAGTACATAAGTTGGAGAGCTAACAAGGTCTCTCAGTACGTTGGCTAAAAGCCACACGTTATGCATTTGATTAGGTTTAGCTATGCTAGATAGTTAAAGAGATAAATTTACCCCTAGGCGGCTTGGCCGCAATAATAGTGAATAAAACACTTCTGGTTTTGAAGCATAAAAGTTAAGGTATTAACTTTGAGCCCTGGTCTTGGGCTGTAAGTGTCCTTTGGATAAGGAGCTTAGTATTCGTGACTCTTTGAGTCGAACGTCTTCCTCTGACGCTAAAGCTACGGCAGCCCCGCTGCAGGCGCAATACAGAAAACTGTCCAGAAGAGGAAGCAAGAATGGCGCCAGGCAGTATCCGGTACAATGTTAAAGTTTCCAGAACTTCACCCATGGTATTTGTGTTAATACTTGTGCATGGACAAAATAGTAACGTAATTTGCCAGTTGAGTGCCTGATTTTGGGCATGTTCAAAAGGTGCTTCTAGCGAAAAAGGCACCAATTGTTGTTTGAATTGGGTCTTTGAAAAGCAAAAAGGGAAAACCAACGCATCTAATACTTATTTTTGCGTTTTTTACAAACGAACGTGTGAGGTGCAATGGCTAGTCAAACGTGAGGATGGAATTTGAGGCTATCAGTTTTGTGCACGGCTCTGGCTATCGACTAAAGCTTACCCTGAAGCAGCATCTCCTTGGTTATAAGACGCCCTACAAAGTCCACGGTGCGTCGTGAGCGTTTGCCTTTAGTGCGAGGTGCTGGTGGCAGCTGTAATATACTGCTACGTATATCTTCTTGAATTTTACGCTTTCGCTTGAGCCATGCCGCCCTTCCAATGTCTCCGCGTGCTCTACCGCTCGCAAACAGTCGTAAACGAGCCTGCATACTAGGCAAGGATGATGGATAGATTCCCGTGGTTCTGAAGCCATTTACAGCGTTTTCAGGGCTTGTCATCACCGCGTTACGATACGCATGGCACGATATCTCGATGGCATCCGATTTTGCAATAGTACAGTCCGAAATGTGCAGCTTTTTGGCTTGTAAAGTAGATTTCACCATGGTCTTGAAAGGCTTGAAAACCGCCACGTCAAGAGGCTGATAGAGGTGAGTGGCAGTTAAAGGGCGGTCGACGAGCAAAATTCCTCTGTATGACCAAACGGAAACTTCACCTGAAATAAATTAACCCGTCAAAATTGATTATTACAAAATCCTTGTTAATAATTAAAATTATTCCAATAAAATATACAAGCACTTACCAATTTCGACATGAGTCGAACTGTTGTCCAGGACCAGCACCACGGGACGCTTCACGTTGTTGCTTGTCAAATACGAGTCAAACGTCTTCATCCAGAGCTTAAATATACCGGTATTACTGAAACCTTTGGGTGCACCAGTCACAGTTGTGTTGTCAATGGATATGGCAGCCATTTCCTCTCGATAAATCCTCTGCCCCGGCAAAATAAGCAAGGGAGGTACTGCGTCGCCTGCCGCATTCACAGCAGCTACCACGGTCATGTTAAAATTTGCCTTAGACTCTTGTGTCCACACATTGGACGACCCTTTCAACGCCACAACCTTCCGCGTAGATGCCTTCGGCATAAACGCTGTTTCGTCCATGTTGAAAACGCGACTCTTATCCAGCTTATGCTCGATAACAAGCTGCGCCATAGTGTAGAAGAGGCCACGCACAGCCCCTGCCTCAACGTTATTGCGGACGCGGGCGATCTGCTGAGCGACCCGAGGTGTCAGCTGTGGGTGCCTCCTTAAGAAACGTCGGTACCAGCCCGCCGTGAGCGGCGTCGCTGGTTCTGTCGAGCGAGTTGGCATGGGCAGCGCTGCAATGTAAACTTCGTTAGCCTTGGCCAATATGGCAGACGACCCAACAGGTAAGCCAACTCGCTGCATAGCACACACCCATTCCACCAGGTCATCTTCTAGCTCCATAGGCAACGTCGGCTTGGTACCACGACGACTACCCGTCAGATCCTTCCCTTCTCTCTGCTCTTTGCCTTCTTGAACAACGTTCTCAACGGGATGTTGGTCATGCGCGACACAACAGCATATTTCTCCCCTTTAGTAACTCTTTTGAAAGCTATGAGGAGGTCTTCAAGCGTGTAGGTTCCCCCTCGGCGCAGCGTTGTAGACTCCACGTCTTCGTCGTCTGCTCTCATGACTTCGTGGCTTGTGAATGAATGGGCTGCGGTTGGTCAGAATCGAATACCCTTTTAAAATGATGAGTCGGAAAAATGTGGATTATATTCAGTTGGTTGTGGAAAAGCGTGCACTGATGTGACTTAAATGAGATCAACCAATCCAATTACACATTTTTGATTTTAAGCATAACAACTGGCAGAAATTCTGCATCGTGCACGCAATTGGCATCACGCACTCAACTGGCAAATTACGTTACAAATACAATGCGAAAAGCAGCCAGCACACGCACAGTCTGCGTGCCACACAGATCGTGTGTGTGCTGGCTGCTCTCTGGCACTGCGCCAGAGGATCTGCGGAGGAGGCTAAGTGAGACGTGTGCCATCCAATGGATGATCCATGCGTCTCCGACCTTTAGCCAATGAGCTGACTGCCCCTTGTAGCAAAGCGCAGCCAGCTCATTCGGCAAATTTCTCTCTAGCCAGCAGAGCCTTGGGTGCGGGTGCGACGTGCCTCGGCCGTGATTCCCGCCACGGTGGCGCATGTGCACATTAAAGACCCACCTACCGACGTGCACGATGCCTCTACGCTCTACCTTGTCATTTAGACTACCCTACGCTCTACCCGTACATGCAACGCTCACGTGCGCGGGCGCGACGTGCCTCGACCGTGATTCCCGGCACGGTGGCACCCGTGCACATTAAAGTTCCACCTACCGACGTGCACGATACTTCTACGCTCTACCTCGGCATCCAGACTATCCCTATGCTCTACCAGAGCTGTACTATGGATCGGTAGCGGCGGACTGGCTTGTGCGCAGCATGTTGAAGGGTGAAAACCCTGTACTGCTCTTGCTGATAGCCTAGTGCGTTGCTAGTGTTGATCGTATGAAGAGTTCTACATGAGGTGAAAAAAAAGGAATTTATTATGTAAGAAAAATATATTATCTTGAGCCTGCTGATACTTGTTTAATTTTCTGCCGCGTCCGCTTCAACGTAGGTTCGCTCTACTCGGCGTCGATGGCGCCCACGGTATGTACGTATTTTGTCTGAAGGGAGATTGGCTGCCAGCTCCCGTGTCGGCTCCCAAGAGGTAACGAATTGGACACGACCGTTGATTCATCG
Source organism: Phytophthora infestans T30-4 (assembly GCF_000142945.1). NCBI lineage: Eukaryota > Oomycota > Peronosporomycetes > Peronosporales > Peronosporaceae > Phytophthora > Phytophthora infestans. The sequence goes on along the minus strand of NW_003303734.1, from coordinate 2,025,736 downwards.
ATCATCGAGGATGGTCCGCATCTGGTAGGTTGGTAGACCGCCTAAGTCGGTTCCAGTCGGTAGGACTCATTCCGCCTCACCAGCGTCGTCACCTAAAGCAGCTGCCTCAATGAGGCGGGCCTTGTTGATGCGTGCTTTTGGCACAGCATCGAGCAGCCGCTTGATGGCGTCTGATGTATTTGAGGTATCACCTCGCTGAACATGATCCCATTTGCTCAAGTAACGGACCGCAGCCTCATCGAGGTGCCCCCACCCACGGGCGCGGAGGTGCGCTTGATACCACCTGAAGAAGGCAGGAAAGGATGCTGGTGGGGTTGCGTCCGTTGGGGGCTCGTCGTGTTGGCTTGCCATCGTCGAGGTGAGTTGGAGAATGAAAGCAAACCCAGATTAGTTTGAAGTGAAGTTAAAATTGAAGGTGAACGTGATGCTATTATTAATTTGAAAAAAATAGACACGAAGCTAGAGTTTTTTTGTTTAGGGAGCAGCGACTGTACTTACGGCTAACGGATTTCACTTCGTATTTAGCGCATGTCGATTTGCCAGTGGGTTACCGGCAGGCACTCAGGCACTAGGAGTATCTGATCAGCGGCGTTTTTAGACACAGAGCGATTAACTAGAGTCCTTTTACCATCCAGTCCAGTGTAGTTCTTAATCTGCAGAGCAAAAAGCACGTGAATGCAGATTGCAAACTTGAAGTAGTACTTGCATCCGCACAAATTCGTACTAAAATTCACATACCAGCCTCCCCCAGGCTGCCTAAACACCTCCATTCGCGCGTAATTCACTCTCATCTGAGCCGACACCGGGGCTACCTCGCGAGTGCGCCCGAGCTCCGGAAGATAGATACGCTCACAGCCACGTGACTTCACACGAATCACGTCTGGTTTTGAAGAAACAAGTAGGAAGTCGATGCTGGACCGGCTGGAAGTCATGTCCACAAGAAGATGCCGGTGACGAAATTACTTAACCCTTGCGTTTAACTGCTGGGTGGCTTCAGGGGATTCCTTGAAAATTCTAAGAGTTACCGACTGGTGACCGCAACAATCCGCCAGCAGCTGGAACAGTGTCCCGATCTTATGTTTGGTCCGGAGAGTGTAGTCACGCTTGATCAGATGGTTGAACTGCTCCTCCGGGTTGTTTGTGGTGGCGTATCTACTGGGGGTATGGAAGCATTACCAACGCCAAAATGAACTTGTCACCCACGTACGTTCAAAATAGCATTGAAGCCAAATCAGATGCTCTTCATCCGGCCACTTTGCTAGGACCTGTTTCACTTGTTCGTCATAGACATCTTGGCTATCCGCGAAATGGAGATCATAGATGTCCGCCATCACTTTTTTGGACAAGTGATCAGGTACGCCCTTGAGGTTTTCGTGAGTCTTTGAGCCTTGGCCATCACATGATAGAAGCACATCAAGTGGACAAATTCACAATCGACACCAAAGACTCGTGTTACAGCGCTCTGTTGGGCAGCTTCCGCATCGACCATGACGAACCTGTCGCCCCCCAGACACGGAAGTAAAAACCCTGCGGAGCTCGTTCAGCGCTCTCACGTAAATGTCCTCCAAGCGTTGGGATGTATGAAAAGTGCCACAAGGCGAAACGAACGACACTTGTCAAAGATACCACACACAATGACAGGATACCGACTTGGTTCAACTTGAACGTGGCGTCCATGTGAAACTCAAATGACTCTGGGTCGCGGGCCGCTTTCGGTAGAAGACGCTTCGTTGTCAGCCCCACCAAAAAAGGCTTTTCGTCAGAGCCGTTCTCCACATCTGGCTTACCGCTTGCGTCACGTTTCCATCCGAACAAAAAAGATTCGTGTCTGAGACGGTCGGGCCATAAGCCAACTGGTCGATCTGACCCAGGATTTCGTCATAATCGTCATTGCGGTGCAGATGTTTCTTCGAGTAGCTGCTGACAAACCACTGCACTTGACGTAGCGTTGGCATCTCTGTCTCCGCAACCCAAATCGCCGAGCCATTCCATTGGGAATCCGAGCGGGCTTCAACCTTTGCGTAGCCATTTCACGACCGTAGTCCTTGAGTCGGGGGGGGGGGGGGGAGGGGGGGGTAATCTTGTTTTTTTAGGGCCCCTCACCAGCGTCTCGTGAGCACCAGTCTCCATTATGGTGTCACGGTGTACAGTTAGACGGTGGATTAACGATGCTGGCTGACTGCCTGCAGAAGGTCTACTCACTCCAGACTCTCCGGACCACGTCCAAGCAAGCGGGACCTGCGGCCAAGACAGTGACGTTCCAAGTGTGAAGTCGTGGAGCAGCTGGTCGTGGCGGGAATTGGAGCTGGACCGCCACGCACGAGGGATCTGACAAAAGGTAAGAAGCTCTAAAAACTCTTAGCGAGGTGAAACGAGGAAGTCAGTCGTGGATTTCCTTCTAACAAGAAACACAAGAATATATCAACTTATACATTACTATCACAGTAGTGTCGCTAATACTACTACCTCCTACGTCGGCCCAAGATACTCACGACCCCGATTAGAGGAAGACCGCGACAATTTGGTGGAGAAGCAGGGTATCTTCTAGCCGAATTTCGTAGGAGTACAAGCGTAAGAAGAAGCCTTGGCAACGGAGTGCCAAGGAAGAAGGAGAGAGAAGTGGGAAAAGGATGAGTGCTCAAGGATGGTCCAGCGAGGGACTTGGAGCCGGTGAAGGGGTAGGGGGATGGGCTTCTCCGTTGGAAACGGAGCCCGTGGAGATCCTCGAGGAGGAAGAGGAAGCGCGCGCTGAGAGAGCTGCTGACGGCGGCACGCCGCAGAGACTTCAAGGAAGGGAACGCTAGGGAGATGGCAGGGAACGTGGCACGCCGCAGCGAGCTGATCAAGAGACGGGAGGACTCGAGACACGAGCGGTCCACGTGGAAGGCGAGGACATGTTCGACGTGGCGTCTCCGTCTCCGGGAACGAGAAGGACGGTTGAGTCTGTGTCTGGAACGCCTCAGGGTGGACAGATGTCCAACACAGTTCTTGAGCAGTGGGCACGTCAACCGGCGCCGAGCGAAGGAACGACGCCTGCAAGGACGACGACGGGTACGCTCTTGGACGCTTCGGTGATGGACTCGGGAGGTCGCCGCGAAGTGGGGTTCGCCTTGGATCGGACTCGTCCCTCCTTGCAACCGATGGACGACTCTAGAAGGGACGTGCCCATGGTCACGTCAGTGTACGGACAACCCAACAACAGCGTACCGGGCCAACAAGGAAGCCGACGTGCCCCAGGGGCTACACATGTTGTTGCTGGAACACCTACGCGAGCGTACGTACCTGGTGGAAGTCGAGGAGCGACGCCTGTTCAATCGATGAGAACGCCGACGAGAGGAAGTGGGACGCCGACGACGGACCCAGCCTTACAGGCTCTCATCATGGACGGTCTCGCTTAACTGCTACAGAGGGCTGGAGTGACGGATGGAACGCCGGTGCCGTCTCCAAGACCTCAAGCTACAGGACACGTGCCTCGTACCGTGCCGACACCGACCCGACCAATGACGTCTTCAGTGATGGGGTATCAAGGACCTATGACCCCGGGGATGAGGAATCAAACGCCGGTTTCGACACCTAGCCGAATGCCGATGGCTGCTATTCCTTCGTATGGTGGCGTGTCAATTCCAATGGCTGGTTCCACGTGGAACGGTGGAGGTGGTGGAACGCCCCAACGGAGTGCGTTCTACCCTCCCTTCCAACCGCCAATGACGTCGACACCTGGGTGGGCTGCTGCTGGAACGATACCCGCGTGGTCTGCTGCGTCTGCACGGCAGACACCTGCCAGCCCCAGAAGCGGAACGTACGGATTGCCGTTCCAGAGAACGTCTCCTATGAGTGTTGCGACGTTCCAGGGACGAGCAGGAGCGCTAGGACAAGAAGGGAACGTGGGTGCTCAAGGAGGAAGGTACGCACATAACGCAGTACCTCCGCAAGGGCAAGTGACGAGTCAGTACTACGACCAAGGAGTCCGCAATGGCTCGCACGGGTCAGGGAGAGGTGGTCAGCAGGACGTTCCGATTGTTGGTATCCCGACAGAATTACGGAACGCAGTGAAAGTTATCGTTCCATTGTACTCCGAGACGGCCACGTACGAAAGGGCGGCCGCGTTCTGGCGTTCCTTCGAGAAGTGTACGCTCGGTATGGACGACCAAATGCGGTTGACTGCCTTTGAGCAGTGTCTGAAGGGCAAGTTGGGTCAGGAGTGGTGGTACAATGCGAGGATCAACGATTTTGAGACCCTGCGCGTGAGATTCCACAACCGCTTCATCTTTCAGACGCCAGCTCAGTTGTGGAGCCGACTCAAGGCCGCAAAGAGGAACTACGGCGAATCTGCGGAAGAGTGGGGCGACAGGAGCATCACGATGTGCGAGTACCTAAACTATCACGAGCCTCGTATGCAGTACGAATTCTTCCTCGATGGGTTAAGGAGCAAGCAGATGCGGGCCGTTTAGAACGCGAACCTAGCTGCGTCGATCCAGGAAGCGTGCGCTTTATTGCTGTACAAGAATCTGCACCTCCCTGTGGAAGAAGAAGACGAGTTTGCGAATAGTGGAACGACGGTGAGGAACGTGAACGCGGTGACGTCCACGCAGTCGCAGATGCTCCAGCAGCTTCAACAAATGAACCAGTTGATGCTGAAACAGCAGCAGAATCCTGGAACGTCACAAGGGTTCGTTGGCGCCGTGGCTCCTACGAACGTTCCAAGTACTGGCGTTCCAGCTCCGAATGGGAACGTGGCTGGCGCACCGCTCGGACCTCTTCGCATCCGACTAGGGCCTGACACGCGTACCACGGAAGGGGAAGTGGTTTGCGGACGCTGTGGTCGTGTTGGATGTGGACGTGAGACGTGTCCCCGTGGACAAGGCCGTTGCAATCAGTGTAACGAACTTGGACACTACTCGATGGAGTGCAACTGGCCAAGACCCCAAGGGAATTACCGGAACGGAGAGCGACGCCAAGCGGAATGTCTGCTGTGTGGTAAGGCGGGTAACCTGGTGGCGAGATGCCCGAGCCTCGATACTTTGCGAGGAATGATGCAGAGCGTGGCCGCTGGGAACGTGACTGCACCCGCTGGTACGTCCCAACAATGAAGGGGGCAGGAGGAAGAAGAAGGAAGTGTCGCTCCTTCCTCTTGCCTGGTTGGCGACACGAAGAGAGATGAGGGTTCACCGCGACAGGACTTGGCGGATGGACATCAGAGGGCTCTCGTAAGAAGTGTGATGAGCGATGAAGGCGCACGTGACGTTCCTGTCACGAGCGTAACGACGGAAATTGTGGAAACTATGAGTGGAACGAGCGGAGAGAGCAGTCCGACGGAACGGACTGGGCTAGAACGAGACGAGAAGATTGAGGGCTCTACGGAGAGGCCCGCACGAGACGGAGTGGTCGCTGAGGTAACGACGGAACGTTCCTCTGCGACGCTGAACTGGGAAAACGAAAAGAGGGCACGTTCTGAGTTGGTACAGGACGTCAGTAAGGGAGCAACGGAACGCCCCGAGACTGCGTCAGACGCCAAGAACGAGTGTCTAGAGATAAAGGGCTCTATCGAGAAGCCCGTACGAGAGAGAGTGGTCGCTGAGGAAACAACGGAACGTTCCTCGGCGAAGCTAAACTGGAAAAACGGAACAACGGAACGTTCCAAGTCGGTGGAAGACGTCAGTAAGGGAGCAACGGAACGCCCCGAGACTACGTTGGACACCGAAGAGAAGTGCCAAGAGAGTGAGGGGGTGGAGACGCTGTCCACCCGCTCAAAGCAGTACGAAGGAGCACTCGAAACGATCACCGAGGACGCATATGGCGCCAGGTCAAGTCAGTTCTCGGCAGTCATTGGACAAGTGAGTACAGGTCAAGAAAGGACAGAAGCTCAGAAGACCGAGGAGGACGAGGAACGTACTAAGGGGAAGGATTCGACGCAGCACTACGAACGCCTGTTTACCGACGAGGAGCTGGATATGCTCGAGCACGGTGGCAGCCAGGTAGTGAAGAATGAACCCGAGGAGTACGAGAAGGAACTGGAAGAACGATTGTTCCCGATGAACGAAGAAGAGGTGCTGCTACGTGCCAAGCGGAACGCGGATGAACAAGGGAAGCCGACACTCGCGGAAATGAGTGCCGAGCTTGGGATACCGGAAGACGTGTTGGAACGTACCCGGGAGGTGTCATCTGGAGATCTCGGAACGCCAGAGTATTGGCTGGACTGGTACGCTCACACGCTAGAGACGTCGACTGAAGCGAAACGTGCCAATCGGGACTTCAAGGATGTCGGAGGAACGGGAGAGAAGTCGACGACGGTCGTTGGTTCCGTTACGACGGACGAGGACGAGCGTAAGGGCTGTACGGAGATGTCGGAGGACGCACCGGAGAACGAGTTCGTGCAGAACGTTTGTGTCGGACTCGAAGAGGACGTAGTACCAATCTCGGAGCTCCCTGCAGAGGAGAAGGGAACGTTACCATTTCGGTGGCGTTCCATAATTCGTAAACGAGTATACGAACTCCTCAAACAAGAGCAAAACGCTACGAAGGACCGTCAATCCGACGTTCCTGAGAGCGGGGAAAACGGTGATGCTGAAGACGACATCCCACCCTTGCGCGACAAAGAGAACAGAGTTTTCTTGGACGAGGACTCATTCCGAGGATACCTCATCGAAGTGGGTGGAACGCTGGGCTGAGACGTTCCAAAATCGAGCGTTGGGCTGGGGCACGTGACTAATTTCGAGACAGAAGCTTCCGTTATTCGGAACAAGCTATGCGACAGACGGGGACGAGACGTCAAAAAATAGTGACTGCGACCGTTGCGACAAGGTCCCAGGGAAAGGGGTGACTTTTGCGGTGCGACTATCAAGGACGGAGATCCCAAAAATAGGAGAAGGAGGAGCCCGAGGTTTGCTCCATAAACGTGAGAAGAGCTCCCAAGCCGCGGAGAAGCCCTGGGCTGCGCGAAGTGAGCGGCGATGACGTCTTCGACGACGGTGAAAGTGTCGTGCCGGATGGCAAGCGTGTCATCTGCAGCGTCGGTGGCGTGCAAGCGCTGTCGGACGGCTTTATCGATTGCTGCCCGTCCGAAATGCTAGCCGATACAGGTGCGGTCGCCAGTCTCGTCGATAAACGCGTGCTGAAGCGTCTCGGACGAGCCTCCGAACCTTCCACGACCCTTATACTGGGGGCTTGGATAGTGTCTCGGGGCACAAGATTCGCGTTAGTGGGGTTATCGACTTGCCCGTCACGCTTGGAACGCTGGAGAAGACGCTTCCTTTCGTCGTGACCCGATCACTTGTTTGTGGACGCAATTCTCGGAACGGACTCGCTAAGGGCGTTCCGTGCGGTGATTGACCTCGAGGAGCAGTCGATGACACTGAAGGAGACGGGATACGTGATCCCGTTGGGTGCGACAAGGGTAGAAGAAACCTACGCGGCTACGATATCGTCGACGGTGCGTTTAGAACCCGGACGTCAGGCCTTAGTGAGATCGAGCGTTCGCGGAACGATGAAGGACCACTCAGTTGTGTTGGTCGAGGGCGTTCCCGGAACGGACGAGGCTTTGAGAGTCGCAAGGACGTTGTGTACCGTGACGGATGGAACGGTGTTGGTCGAAGTGTGTAATGCTTCCGCGGAAGAGGTAGAGATCAAGTCTGGCGCGTACGTCGCTGCTGTAACCATCGTTCCCAAGTCGGCGTTCGCAACTAGAGTCTCTAAGTCAGATGAAACGACGAGGAACGTAAGCGCAGTGCTGAGTACGGTGAAGGGGAACGTGCCGGCTGAAGCTGGAACGATCGAGGCTGAGATGAGTGCCGCCATGGACGACAGCGAGGAAGACGACTTCGAAGTGGACTTCGAAGACTCGTCACTTGGAGCAGAACAGAGGGGTCTCTTCGCGAAGATGTTGAAGGACCTGAGAGACTTATTCGTCGAAACTTTAAAGAAGCCTGGGAGGACGGACCTGCTACGATTTAGTATAGACACCGGAGATCACGCGCCTATTAAACAGCCTCCGTACAGAGTGTCGAAAGCTGAAGGAGATGTCATGGAACCAGAGATTCAAGAATACCTGGATCTCGGCCCCTTCAGACCGTCGACTAGCCCGTGGGCCAGTCCTGTGTTGATGATACGGAAGCCTGATGGTGGCGTAAGATTCTGCATCGATTATCGGAAACTAAACGCTGTGACCGTGAAGGACAGTTACCCAATGCCTTTGATCGACGACATCCTGGACGTTCTGGGGAACGCGAAGCTTTTCTCCACTATGGACATCGCTTCGGGATATTGGAACGTTCCAATGGATCTCGACAGCGTGGAGAAGACGGCTTTCACGAGCAAATTCGGCCTCTACGAGTGGTTGGTTATGCCGTTTGGCTTGTGTAACGCCGTGCCTGCATTCGAGCGTCTGATGGAGAACGTTTTCGTTGATCTCAAGTGGAGGACGTGCCTCGTCTACTTGGACGACTGTGTTGTCTTCAGTGACGACTTCCCGACACATTTGATTCGAGTACGACAGGTTCTGGAACGTTTCCGAGCGGCAGGGTTCAAGTTGAAAATGAAGAAGTGCCATTGGGGACGTGACCAAGTGGCGTTCCTAGGGCATATCGTGACTCCGACTGGAATCCTACCGAACCCTGAGAAGGCAAAAGCGGTGATGAACATCGAGAGGCCGCATGACTTGCACACGGTTAGAGCATTCCTGGGTCTGACAAGCTACTTTCGACGTTACATACCGGGATTCGCTGCGATCTCTGCGCCGCTGGAACGCTTGAAGCAGAAGGACGTCGATTTCAGGTGGAACGACGACTGTGAGGGCGCGTTCCGACAACTACAACGAGCGTTAGTGAAACCACCGATACTGGTGTATCCAGACTTCAAGAAGAGGTTTAAGCTCTATGTAGATTCGCCACACTTAGCGGTGGGAGCTTGTCTGATGCAAGAGGTCGACAAGAGAGACAGGGCGATCGCGTACGCGAGTAAGATGCTGGTTGGATCGCAACGGAACTGGGTTAACAAGACAGGTGGAACGACAGAAATTGAGTGCTGGGGAATCGTGTGGTCGACGCGCAAGTTCCGGTGTTATCTGAGTCACGCGGAATTTGATCTGTACACGGACCATCAAGCTCTCACGTGGATCTTTGGCGAGACAACACGAACGTCAAACGCCAAGTTGGCACGATGGGCCATGGAGCTGTCGCAGCTACGGTTTAAGATATACCACAAGCCTGGAACGTCGATGGGACACGCGGATGGTTTGTCGAGACTGTATCA
>NW_003303734.1:2014406-2016390 GCF_000142945.1 Phytophthora infestans T30-4 | reverse complement strand
AAACGGAGTATACGAACTCCTCAAACAAGAAGCAAACCGCTACGAAGACCGTCAATCCGACGTTCTGAGAGCGGAGAAAACGGTGATGCTGAAGACGACATCCCACCCTTGCGCGACAAAGAGAACAGAGTTTTCTTGGACGAGGACTCATTCCGAGGATACCTCATCGAAGTGGGTGGAAACGCTGGCTGAGACGTTCCAAAATCGAGCGTTGGCCTGGGCACGTGACTATTTCGAGACAGAAGCTTCCGTTATTCGCGACAAGCTATGCGACAGACGGGACGAGACGTCAAAAATAGTGACTGCGACCGTTGCGACAAGTTCCAGGAAAAGGGTGACTTTCGGTGCGACTATCAAGGACGGAGATCCCAAAATAGGAGAAGAGGAGCCCGAGGTTTGCTCCTTAAACGTGAGAAGAGCTCCCAAGCCGCGGAGAAGCCCTGGGCTGCGCGAAGTGAGCGGCGATGACGTCTTCGACGACGGTGAAAGTGTCGTGCCGGATGGCAAGCGTGTCATCTGCAGCGTCGGTGGCGTGCAAGCGCTGTCGGACGGCTTTATCGATTGCTGCCCGTCCGAAATGCTAGCCGATACAGGTGCGGTCGCCAGTCTCGTCGATAAACGCGTGCTGAAGCGTCTCGGACGAGCCTCCGAACCTCCACGACCTTATACTGGGGGCTTGGATAGTGTCTCGGGGCACAAGATTCGCGTTAGTGGGGTTATCGACTTGCCCGTCACGCTTGGAACGCTGGAGAAGACGCTTCCTTTCGTCGTGACCGATCACTTGTTTGTGGACGCAATTCTCGGAACGGACTCGCTAAGGGCGTTCCGCGCGGTGATCGACCTCGAGGAGCAGTCGATGACACTGAAGGAGACGGGGGACGTGGTCCCGTTGGGTGCGACAAGGGTAGAAGAAACCTACGCGGCTACGATATCGTCGACGGTGCGTTTAGAACCCGGACGTCAGGCCTTAGTGAGATCGAGCGTTCGCGGAACGATGAAGGACCACTCAGTTGTGTTGGTCGAGGGCGTTCCCGGAACGGACGAGGCTTTGAGAGTCGCAAGGACGTTGTGTACCGTGACGGATAGAACGGTGTTGGTCGAAGTGTGTAATGCGTCCGCGGAAGAGGTAGAGATCAAGTCTGGCGCGTACGTCCATGCTGTACCATCGTTCCAAAGTCGGCGATCGCACCTAGAGTCTCTAAGTCAGATGAAACGACGAGGAACGTAAGCGCAGTGCTGAGTACGGTGAAGGGGAACGTGCCGGCTGAAGCTGGAACGATCGAGGCTGAGATGAGTGCCGCCATGGACGACAGCGAGGAAGACGACTTCGAAGTGGACTTCGAAGACTCGTCACTCGGAGCAGAACAGAGGGGTCTCTTCGCGAAGATGTTGAAGGGCCTGAGAGACTTACTCGTCGAAACTTCAAAGAAGCCTGGAAGGACGGACCTGCTGCGTTTCAGCATCGACACCGGAGATCACGCGCCTATTAAACAGCCTCCGTACAGAGTGTCGAAGGCTGAAGGAGATGTCATGGAAGCAGAGATTCAAGAGTACCTAGAATCTCGGACTTATCAGACGCGTCGAACTAGACCCGGTGGGCCTGTCCTGTGCTGATGATACCGAAGCCTGAATGGTGGGCGTAAGATTCTGCATCGATTATCGGAAACTAAACGCTGTGACCGTGAAGGACAGTTACCCAATGCCTTTGATCGACGACATCCTGGACGTTCTGGGGAACGCGAAGCTTTTCTCCACTATGGACATCGCTTCGGGATATTGGAACGTTCCAATGGATCTCGACAGCGTGGAGAAGACGGCTTTCACGAGCAAATTCGGCCTCTACGAGTGGTTGGTTATGCCGTTTGGCTTGTGTAACGCCGTGCCTGCATTCGAGCGTCTGATGGAGAACGTTTTCGTTGATCTCAAGTGGAGGACGTGCCTCGTCTACTTGGACGACTGTGTTGTCTTCAGTGACGACTCCCGG
>NW_003303734.1:2010939-2013995 GCF_000142945.1 Phytophthora infestans T30-4 | reverse complement strand
CATAAACAGCTGGGCATGCATGCGCGGTCGGCTTGGAGCTGATTGAATTAATGTTGCGTTTTAACACTTCCGTGCTCTTCTCTGCTGAAGTTCATAAAGCTTCAGTGGCTACGATCCACGGCCCGCCACTTGGTTGGTTTCTCGATCGTTCGTCTGAGGTCGATCATGCCTCCTCAGCATGTCGATCGCAGCGCTTCTACAAAAGATTACTTCGAACTTCGAACTTCGAAGTACTGTACAGTACACAGGTACAGTAGCTGTCGGCTGATGGATACCGCCTGATAATAAATTCTTGAGGAACGGAGGCTGCAACTTGCAGTGTATTGGCATGTCAAATTGATATAGGATAGCTATTCAGGCCGAAATGGCTCAAGCGCCTACAAACTTTTGAAAAAAGCTCGTCTAAAATGCGTTTATTTCTGGATTAAGAGGAACTGCTTTCCATTTCGAGAGACAGTACAGCGACTCCTGGGCTTTGCTCTACATGTATCCATAATCTGAATCGGAATACTGCCCAATAAGCAGCGCTCAGCACCTACCACTGGCAGTACCAGCGCGATGATTGCAATCGTAGCTAAAGATTCTTTAGTGTACAAGACTCGGATGTCTTTGGGGCAGCCCTTATTAATAAATACTAAGATGGAGCACATTGAAGGCAAGTCCCGGGAAGATGAATCCTCCATCTGCGCAGTTGAATTTCTTGAAGAAGCTCTTGCGGTGAACCAACTGGCACGCCTGTCAATTCAACGACCGAGCGCTTCTACATGTGCAGAGACGCCCGCCGGAACGACTGGAGATGATGCATAACACGGCAGATGTCTCCGCAACTTCCACCGACGACAATCGTGCAATCCGATGAAGAAAAATGAGGTGTTGTTCTAGCTGGCAACGGGAGCCGGTTAGAATGTGTGCAGTTGTGGGACTGCACGAGAGTGTTTGGAACTCGCTGAGTCTCAGAACACTGAGTGACGTGTACATATTTTCTATTTTGGAACGACCACGGGTTGATCTTTGGGTTTTACGGAGTTGGGTATTTTGGGAACGTCACGAGCATACGAAGACTGAGTGTGTCAGTTTGGAACGCGAAGGAGTTTGTGAAGCATCAGTTTGGAACGTGAAGGAGTTTGTGAAGCATCAGTTTGGGACGTGAAGGAGTTTGTGAACAATCAGTCTGGAAAGTGAGGAAGTTTATGAAGCGGTAGTTTGGAGTCCGAGGGAGTTCGGATGCGTCGGTTGGGAGCAAGAAGAAGTGTTCAAGAGAGATTCGTTGACGATAGAAACGGAGAGTTAAGAACAAGGCACGACAACTTAGAAACGACGGAACGTTACGGTTAAAAGGGAACGAGAGCTACGAACGGCTACATCGCAAAGACGTGCTACTTGGAGGCCTTCTTCTGGTCGTCCTCCTCTTCGTCCTTGTCGCTTTCCTCGTCGCCGTCCTCGTGCTCGACGAATTCCTCCTCTTCCTGCTCGTCTTCGTCGTCGTCGGCTTCGGACTCCTCGTCGTCGTTACCTGAAGCGTCTTCGCCGTCGGCCGCAGCTTCCTTCTCTTCGTCCTCGCCTTCATCTTCGAACTCGGACCACTCGTCGCGGCGACGTTCCGTACCGGACGGTGGACGGACAGTTGGAACTTCGTACGTTCCTGCGGTGATCTGGGCCATAATGTCGTCTTGAACAAGCTTGACGGCGTGGTTGTTTACGAGCGTCTGCCACGGTTCCTCGTTCTTCTCACCAGCCCAAGTCACGTTGGGCTTCGTGCTTGACATAGTGTCGCGGCGAATTCGTGCTAAGGCAGCAAGGGAGAGCCGGCTCTTCTCGTCTGCATCCGGATTCAGTGCTTCCGTAGACTCGAACAAGGAGCGCATGCTGGGGTACCCGTAAGTGTCGATATTCGACGGGTCCAGCGCGTTCTCGAGCGTGGCGTCGTAGCGTTCCTTGTCCTTCTGCTTTAGGGTCGCTAGGTCCTCGGCAATGGGTCCGTTGTAGGGACGGCCATCGCGTGTGGCTCTGCCGGGCTGGCCCCCGAGCCAATACATCTCAGGGCGCTTCTCCAACATCTCGAGGAAGGCATAAAAGCCCCATGTCTCTATGCAAATACTGGTGAAGGCCCAGCGAGCTTGGACGGCGCGCATCTTCAGCTTACGACGCTGAGTCATGGCCGCTGCAGTGGCAAGAGGAGCGTGTAGGGCCCACTCCCAGAAAGCACGACGATGGGTCATCCAGAAACGCCAGTGTGCGCGGTACACTTGACTGAACTTGATTGGATCGTACCACATGGGACGTCCGGTCCAAGGGTACGCAAGGCGCCAAAGCTTCTTACCAAGGGCCTCTGCCTTCGCCAAGATGGCAGCAATCGCCCGACGAACGGGAACAGGAGCAGAGCGACTCACGTCGAGAAGATGGCCGAACTCGTTGGATGGAACGTGCGCCTTCTTGGGTTTGCTGGCGACGCGAGCCTTCTTAGTGGACGACTTGGAAGTAGAGTCGTCACCGCTGGACTTACGCTTGCCTCGCGCGGGCAACTTAGGCGACTTGGGTGTCTTCTTGGAGGGCGACTTCGACTGCTTGCTCGACGACGTCGTCGACGCCGTAGCAGATCCTGAAGAGGGAGCAGAATCTACCGGCGCGGGGAGGGCCACGACGGTTCCTTGGAGCGAAGCGTCGGTCTGACCGTTCATGATGTCCTCGGCGAGCTGGTCCAAGAACTGGAGACCCGACGACATGCTGTTGGCGCCCAGGCGCGCGCAGCTCGGTCCAGAACTGCTGCTGGAAGGCCCGCGCAGTGTCCCCAGGGGTGCCCTGCTCCTCATGGTCAAGGGCGGCGTTGAAGAACGCCCGGAAGCGCCTCAGCTCGGCGGCGGTAAGTCGTGTGGACATGGTGAAGAGCGGATTGTGAAATGAGAGAAATCCGAAAACAGGAAGTTTTCACTTGATGGCTGCCAAGGGGCACGCGAGAAGGTTCGACAGTTGGGACGTGGCGTCGACTGAGGGACGCAATGATGCTTGGTGACTTGGGCGGACAAGGTTTCGGGTGAAGAACCTTCCTAACGGCTAAC
>NW_003303734.1:1931859-2010839 GCF_000142945.1 Phytophthora infestans T30-4 | reverse complement strand
TAAGCGGAAATGGGCGGGAATAGGCGAACTGTGCGATGGACCTTCGAAGTGGCGGACGAGATGAGGATCGTCGGCAGCGCTGTGATGGAGATAGTGATCTGGATAGCAACGACGCCTCTGCGGAACGTGTCGTGGACGTTCCTCGACGGAACGATCGAGAACGTACGTGCCATCGACTTTTTCTGGTACACTTGCTGCGATCGCTACTTGGTGGCGGCTCGAAACGCCCATGCCGCAGCTGTGCCACCTCCGGAGTACGCGTGCGCGCTAGTAAAGCTACTGTTCTTGGTTCCTATCGCGGTGCTACAGGACTACGAATCCCGCTTTGGGATTACCGGTCGAATGTGCCTTAAGTGGTGTGAGGCGTTCCACCATTCGTGCTGCCTGTACGTTCCAGAGGCGAGTCTTTTGCTATGGGGAACGTCCTGCCGGTACGCTCGTGCCACCAGCGAAGCTGTGGTAGCCGTTGTGGATCGAGTTGGAGATTTTATCGTGGGAAGCTACTTGCTGACATCATTACTACTGTCTATCCTAATCTACCTGCCCCGCCTGGTGTACGAGAGCATCGAGGGAATACTGTGTGGCTGGATAGGAGTGACGCTGGTTGTGTTGATCGTGGACGTCTACCTGGAGTTTGAAATTGGCTGTTGCTACTGGAACTTGGCTGTGTTAGTTGTCGGTTGCTACAGTTACGTGGTGCGGTATTACGAAGGGCTCCGGCCGAGCGCTATGGACCAGAATGATAAGGCGGCGAGACGCAAGTGGGAAGGACTGGCTGGTCGTATAGAGCGTCGTGAGGAAAGAGAGCGAGCTAGCGTGGAACGACTGCGAGGCATGCAGGCCGAAGGAACGTCGTCTGGAGTAAGGAACGAGAGTCCTAATGCAAGTGGAACGTCACGTGGGAACGTTCCAGATCTGACTGTGGGAGACACCGTGCGACAGGCTCCGGGCGATGTGGCTCGGCGAGGTCACCGAGCGTCAGTCGGGGAGAATTGGCACGGTGTACAGTTAGACGGTGGATTAACGATGCTGGCTGACTGCCTGCAGAAGGTCTACTCACTCCAGACTCTCCGGACCACGTCCAAGCAAGCGGGACCTGCGGCCAAGACAGTGACGTTCCAAGTGTGAAGTCGTGGAGCAGCTGGTCGTGGCGGGAATTGGAGCTGGACCGCCACGCACGAGGGATCGGACAAAAGGTAAGAAGCTCTAAAAACTCTTAGCGAGGTGAAACGAGGAAGTCAGTCGTGGATTTCCTTCTAACAAGAAACACAAGAATATATCAACTTTTACATTACTATCACAGTAGTGTCGCTAGTACTACTACCTCCTACGTCGGCCCAAGATACTCACGACCCCGATTAGAGGAAGACCGCGACAATGGTGACGCGATTAAGGCTTTGACACGTGAGCACCTTTCCCTTCCACCGACACGCGTCATATGGCGTGGCTGCGCTGCATGTTTCCGAGGAACACCTAAGTAGCTGGTATGTGGCTTGATCAGTGCACACATCACACACGGAACCAGCTGACTTTCCACAATAATGAACACATTCATGTCTCCCATAAACAGCTGAGAAATCTCGCGAGGTATGTTGCTGCAGACAGTCGTCCACTTGCTCGTCGTGGGCATCTTTCGTTGAGGGAGGGGAAGGAGGGCTTCAGAGCTCAGCTTTTACTGAATAAAGAAGGATCTTTGCTGTAAGAAAGAATACATAGGGCGGTGATTGGTTCATAGCACTGGTCGTGATTCGCTACTATCCACTGGTGTGTAGACACCCGAGGTTGGTGTGTTTTGGCCAATGCAATTGTGGCAAACGTATAGATAGTGTGGTGTGATGTGACATATATGTGTCCCACGAATATTGTATGTGCTATCCAGAGGTCGCAAACGTAATTTCCCGGTTAACCGTACCGGTCCGAAAGCCCTTGTCATCGATTTTCGGATGACCATCGTCAACCGAACGGACCGTTCGAACGACCACGGCTGGCCGAAATTAGCAATCGGCTAACTGAAAATTACGTGTAATTTATGTTTGGAATGAAAAAAGGAAAATGCCATTTTCTTACTTCCTCCGGGACGAAATAAGTGCAACATTGTACTGAAAGGGACGTCGGCTATTGCTCCACATGCGGACGTTTTTTCTTCGATACAGCCCCTTCTTCGCATACATCCGGATTTCCCTGGTTTCTTTTTTTTTTGAAAAACCGGAACCAAAACGCGCGGTTTGTGTTCTTTTTTGCGACCCCAAAGAGGTGGGCGATTTTGAGCGATTCAGACAACCCGCTTCCGGTTTACCCCCCCCACCCCCCCCATTCTCAGGCTTCCCCCCGCCACGCTGTACACGAGGATGAAGAGGACGATATCCTGGCGTTCTCGGTTAGTTAGGTTTGGCCTCGAAGTGGCCCCAGTTGAGTCGGCTGCGTTGGTCATGCGGCTTGGAAATGGGGAGTGTTTGGTGTTAAAGATGCTGAAAATTGTGAAATGGCAAGCTGCTTGCGGTACATTTCCGTCGATAACTCTTGCGTCTGAGCAGCGTTTTTCGCGCGCAAACCAGCGTTGGAAAGAGGAGATCCCACCGCGACGATTCCGCCAATCAGCGCCTCTAAAGCGAGTCTGTAGGAAAACCCACGTTCTTGACTAGGGAGACAGTTGCAATTATTACCAACGAGAGGAAGTATTTAATATCTCCACTTAAAATAAGCTGACACGCAACTTTGTTTCGGTTAAAGACGCGAGCCGTTTCTTAATTAAGAAAAACATGCAAAAAAATCTTCGAGTACCCATCCTCTGGCGAGCTCGGCCAACCATAACCAACCGGTCCTGGAAGTCGGTTACCCGTACCCATCCGTTTTTCAGAGAGGCAAACTTTCGGTTAGCCATACCCGTCCGTGGTTACGGCTTGACATTACTCAAACGGGTACGGTTAACCATTTGCGACCTCTGGTGCTATCCCATTTACTGTGTGTCACCTTGGTTCTGTGTGATTTACCTGTACATGTACCTGTGTTTATTTCCTTTTACGTCAACACGCCGGACCAATGATGAAACAGTGTTTCAGCCAATGATTTCAAAGATAGATGAACGTTCCCAAACGTGAGGCGTGAATTGTGTGGTTGGCGAGTATCTTCCCACATCGCAATTCGAGCCGCGCCCCGCATTTGCTTTTGACTCGCATGGCTTCTGAACTTTGGGCTAGCTACAAGCAATGGGCTGATGCTCAGGAAACGGTCTTCCTGGACTGGGCCGACCCGTCCGGCCAGTACAAGCTGTCACCCATGAAGGACCTGCCTGGCGCCGATTTTGCCTCGGCATTCGCAATCTGCGTCGCCTACGTGTCCTTCGTCGTCATCGGAACGGTGAGTTCGCCTACCTTAAGTGCAACTGTGTTGTACGCCATAGCCAACTGACTGACGTTAAATCGTTCGCTTCTCCAGCTCGTCATGAAGGCTGGTGTCCCGGCCATCAAGACCAGTCCACTGCAGTTTGTCTACAACCCACTGCAAGTTGTGCTTTGCTCGTACATGTGCATGGAAGCTGGAATTCTCGCCTACCGCAGCGTACGCTCATTTCTTCTGTCAGCTGTTTTACCCGTGATCAGTCCGTTTTGGCGTGAGCTTGCAACTCATTTTGTATGCAAATCCTTGTGTTGTTGCTCTTTAATTCCAGGGTTATTCGGCCACGCCGTGCAACGCGTTCAGCGCAGAGAAGCCTGTCATGGGCAACGTGATGTACATGTTTTATCTGTCCAAGATCCTGGACTTCTTTGACACGATCTTCATTATCCTTGGCAAGAAGTGGAAGCAGCTCTCCTTCCTCCATGTGTACCACCACTTGACCATTTTCGCGGTGAGTCCTCCGCCTACTTCCTGAATTTGCAGGCTCTACAAAAATCTCTAACGTACAATGCTTGTTCGTTGCTTTGAAACCGACAGATTTACTTCATGAACTTCCGCGTGGCCTACGACGGAGACATCTACGCCACGATCATTCTGAACGGTTTCATCCACACCATTATGTACATGTACTACTTCGTGAGCGCGCACACTCGTGACATCTGGTGGAAGAAGTACCTCACGGCCATGCAGCTGATTCAGTTCGTCACGATGAACGTGCAGGGCTACTTCATAATGTCGCGCTCGTGCGACAACTTCCCCCACAAGATTCCGGTCATCTACCTCGTCTATATCCAGTCGCTTTTCTGGCTGTTCATGAACTTCTTCATCAAGTCGTACTGCTCGAAGCCACGTAAGACGTCCAACAAGAAGAAGACGCAGTAGAGAGCAACGGCCCCGAAATATCGTAGATGACGCTGCTAACACAGCTGCTCGAGGGGATGTGGGTCTGCTTTCAGATTTATAAGAACATTTTAAGACCAATGCAACGCCGAAGGGGGCGATGAACTGCTCCCTCGGCTGAATTTCGTGCTGAAAGTGATTCTTGATTGATCTGTCCTACTACGTATTCATAGTAGTAGTATTTTATTCCCTTGTAGTTTAATACTTTAGTCCGCATAAACTTCTGCATTCTACTGTAGTATTGGTACTACATGTACATGTACTAAAACCCTTTCAGACATGCAGCTGGTAGCGTGAAATCTTACTACTACTAAAATACCTACCTCTAACTGCTTTAGCGTAGAATCCGGTAGAGCGTCTTTCCATCCAAAATCTCGACATACCCCGGTGACCAAGGCTCAGTACTACTGAGCCTTACTACTGACTGAGTGACTGAGTGACTGATTCAGTAGTAAGGCTCAGTAGTACTGAGCCTTGGTCACCGGGATATGTCGAAATTTTGGATGGAAAGACGCTCTACTTAGAGGTAGGTATTTTAGTATTAGAGGTAGGTATTTTAGTAGTATTGCTATTGCAAGTAATCATAAAAATTGAGACAGTTTTAACGTTAATAGTAGTAGCTCTTCAACTATAGCTAGCACAAAAATTCTTTTTGGTCCTATACATGTAGCTAGCAACAGGCGCGGTACAGTATACCAAAATCGGCTTTAGCTGGCAGGACGCAGTCTTCGTTGTGGCTTTTAGAACCCCTTCTAGACAGCAACAAGCTATGCACCAGGGATACGGGCCACTCTAGCAGGAAACTATCTCGACTGTAATTTAAAAAAACTTATGCTTGTAGTCCGAAGTGTGTCAAGAAGATTTTCAAACATGATTTCGAGGACGCAACCTGCCGGGATTCCCTATTTCTGGTTTGCTGTTTTTGGTGTGAAAGTAGTGCCACTGCTCTGCCTTCAGCGTACTGTACTCCATACCATAATACGAAATTGTGGATCTTTGGCGTGTGCTAAGCGCGTCGAAGCGTGCACAGTGCGAGTTGACCTTTTCCTCATAGTATAAGTTAAACGCTACTGAAAGCGACAGGAGCCTGTAATACGTATACATGTATACGGGATCTAGACAAGTGCGTTTCCTACTAGGAAATCCCTAGTAGGAATGATCCTACCTACATAAGACACGACTTCAACAAGGTTTCGGATCTTGAAACGATAGACATCCACCAATCAGAGACTGCCACCCACCCCAGTGGGGCACTTTTCTTGTACTAATATGGCGAAGCACCACGATCGCCGCCTCGAAATCTGTATATGTAATACAAAGTCTGCTGAGAATCGCGGCGGCAAGTCACTGGTTTGGTCTCAATTAGAGACTTGCCTCCGCAGCAGTTCTTGATTTCGTGTTTTGTGCTTGTCTTTTGGAGTAAGCATGCCGCAATACTCGGCTACGGCTGCTTCGATTACCTCCTTTCGTGTGCAGAAATCGCCAGTTATCTGTATCCGTCAGCGCCGGCTGTTCCATTTCAATTTTGCATAGTGCGGCCCGAAACCTCGGCAGTCGATGCAGCGAGCACGACGGGTCCATCGCTATGTGCTCCTACGTGTCCCGAGCGAGACCACAACGACAACCATGCATGTACCCGTGGATTCATTCTTTCCAGTGCGACAGGACGTTCGTTTTTCCCCGCTCGTAAGGGTGTTTGCAGTGCAAGTTCCATTTTTGCATATCCTCGCATCAATCTCACGGCCGTCGTTGCTGCAAGCCATGATTTCTGTTGCAGCATAGCTTCATAGTGTGAATCACATGGACCTACAATATCTCTTTGGTGATTCATCACCGATCATCTTACAAAATGTAGCTTGCTGAGCAAATTGCTCGCGGCGACGTGTCAGACTTGATGTTGAGCTGGCTTGGCGCTGTATCCATGCGTACCTTTTCTGCCCCCGACCTTCGACACCAGATACCTTTCCGTATTAGATACCAAGAGGTGCTGCTTGTCAAAATTGACTTAGAAAAGACAAATCAAGGTGAGGTAAAATCAGGAGCACCTTCAAGAATCAATATACTGACACCCTCGACGTGCGCTTTGAATGGCCGCCAGCCGAGTGACCGGTATCATGCTGGACCTTTGCAGCCTGGCCCCCTCGAGTCACTTCCGCTTTGGTACCCCACCACCTCGTACGACTCTGCCAGCACACCCAGCCCCAACAGCGATGGCCAGCGCACTCCTCGAGAGCTACAAGCAGTGGGCCGATGGCATGGATGTCATGCTCATGGACTGGGTCGACCCGACCCTGCGCTACCGCCTCTCACCCATGCAGGACTACTTCCTCGCCGATTTCGGCACGGTATTTGCTTTCTGCGTCGGCTACCTCACCTTCGTGGTGGTGGGAACGGTACGATTATCTCTCTTTTTGCCCCACATAAGCACAGGCGCTGATTGCTAGCTCTTTGCCACCTTCAGCTCGTCATGAAATCGGGCATGCCCGCGCTCAACACGGCCCCTCTCCAGTTCATCTACAATCCCATTCAAGTTGTGCTATGCTCCTACATGACCGTCGAGACCATCCTGCAGGCTCGCCGCAACGTACGTACCCTTGCACAAAATCTTCGGTTTTGCGCTTAGCTCGTCATTAACATCCTCCGTTTTTCCAGGATTACTCGGCCACACCATGCAATGCCTTCAACCACGAAAACCCTGTCATGGGCAACCTCATGTACATCTTTTACCTTTCCAAGGTGCTCGACTTCTGCGACACCTTCTTTATTGTCATGGGTAAGAAGTGGAAGCAGCTCTCGGTGCTCCACGTGTATCACCACGTCACTGTTTTCTTCGTAAGTTTTTTTTTGCCTGCAATGTCGGGACCCTGCACACCATCGTAAGTACATGAAACTGACCTGCATGTATGCTTTTTTGCCTGTCCAGTGCTACTGGGCTAATTTCCGCACGTCCTACGATGGCGATCTCTACATGACCATCGTGCTCAACGGCGGTGTGCACGCGATCATGTACATGTACTACTTTGTGAGCTCGCACACGCGCCAGATCTGGTGGAAGCCGTACCTGACGACAGTTCAGATGATCCAGTTCCTTCTGATGAACGCGCAGGGCTACCTCATGGTCTCCCGCTCGTGCCCCGGTATGCCGTACAAGATCTCTGTCATGTACCTCATCTACGTGCAGTCTTTGTTCTGGCTGTTTATGAACTTCTTCATTGTGAACTACTGCCTGAGCTCGCGGAAGCCCAAGGCTGTCGAAGCTGAGAAGAAGACGCTGTAAATGAGTTGAGCCAATCCGTCAGTGGAAGGAGCAAGCAAGCAGCAGGGCGGGTTGAGCGTATACTTCTTGTTTCTTCGGTTGTTAAGGAACCATTACGCGAATGGGGCAGGTGCATCTTCGAACCCGCCCAGGCTGGCCCAAGTGTATCTTCTTATCGCCAATGTAGGTCTCACTTCCATCATAATGGCAACTCTAATACTATGACAGTTCCTGAACAATATTACTACTACTAGTATACGTGGCCTTGGCATCTTAGCAAGCCGCTTCCACGGTTTTGACCCTTGCCATTATTTGCTTTGATCTTGTCCGAGTTCGGTGACGTTGTGCAGCCATGTTACGAAAAGGGGCATCGAACACAGCGTAACACTGCACCTGGTGCAGCACCACGGTACATGTAGTACAGTAAAACCTGTCTTAAATGATACCTTGAAAGACTGATATCCTGATATATCGGATATGTAATCGACCCACCGACTTGGTAGTTATCTATTACTATGGGACAAATCTGATAGTGCTGAAACGCGTAATATGATATGCTTTTTCCCAAAACAAATCTTAAATTTGTATGCATTTTTGTTTACTTAAGAGCGTGTAGTAGCAAAAAGGCACATAATCGAAGTCTGAGTCAGTGCTTCCTTAGTCTCTAATAGGAGTTTCTCTCGTGCACGCGATTGAAGCAGTGGTAGGTCCCTCTCCAATTTGTTTTTTTTAAATATGGGTGGTCCGTTAACATTAGAAGTACCCCTCGGACTGCATCAACACCTTGTTTTGCAGTCGTAGCGTAGCTCTCTTCTTCTACAGCATCATTATATTTAGTGGGCATGCTTTCCGTAGCAGTTTTCAGGAAAGCAATATCAGTTGTGTTGCTCCAGAGTTCCGCTGCTGAAAACGACTGCATTTCCGTGTTCTCCCCCGCAGCGTTGCAAACGAAGTCTGCAATGTCCTTTGGGTTACGGACCGTAGCCGTGCCATACATTCGAGCAGCTCACTTTCCAAGATGCCGTTAATTTTTTTTTTGGGAACAGCAGGATGATGAGCGGCCGCGTATTACCCCTGGGTGCTTGAAACAATTCCGTACAAGCTCGCCGTCGATATGTCTCCAGCAAGCCTTTACCCATTTCATAGCTAGCAGCTGGTCGATTGCAAAGATATTGCCGTCATTACCGGCTTCTTCGAGATCCAATGCGTGCTGGGGCTGTCGGTTACGATAACGCCGCTTCGGTTATGCAATACTTCCTGCTTCTGGAGGTTGCTGTTTGGAAGTTGTATTTGGCGGCAAAAAGTGATTTTTCACATATTGCAATTCCAACCCAACAGTAATGTGCGAAGACGCATTATCCATGAGAAGGACAACGTGGCGTTTGAGGGTCTTCATCTCCATGTCAAATTCGTATCGCTACTCGCGGAAAAGAAGCGCTGTCATCCACGTTTTCTTGTTATTTCTGTACGTGAAGCCGAGCTCAGCGCCGGTCTTCTTCTTGAAGCATCTTGGCTTACTAGCGTGCCCAATAAAAAAATCCTCTCATGTCCGATACATCTGCGTTGCAGGCAAGCGCAACCATTATTCGTATCTTACCCTTCTTGATACCTTCAATTTGAGTGCTTGCAATCGTCCGATTTGAACACAAATTGTAAAATAGGCCCGTTTCGTCGAAATAGTAGATGTCCGCTAGCGCATAATCCTTCTCGGTAGCACAAATGCGCTCACGTTGAATTGGGAGTGACGCCATATCCACCGAACCACTTTCACCGAACGACGTAAAGCTTCTATGCCATGCCGGCTTTGGAAGGAATCAAGCCATCCATTCGAAAAATGATAGTTTGTCCGACTCATTAACAGACTGTTGCTTGAGCAGCCGGGCTTCCTTTGTCTTCACTATATTGTCATCTATCATAACGTGCCGTGCTTGACAGTGGAGGACCCAATTAGCAAGTACGTCATCCAGCTCTGGAAATGCAAGTGGTCGTGACCGACGTGCTTGCAAATCTTGTTTATGAACGGTTTAATATCGACGTGTTTGCGATAGTATTGCCGAAATAGTCTCTTGAGCAGGCTTCTTGATCATTGCAAATTCTCGTTGTGCCCTTTAGGCAAGCTGCTCCTGCGTTAGCGTCGGTTTTTCCAGTTTCCACGAGCGAATTGTTTTCGTTTGCCCCAAATTTAGTTTGCTTACGTGTTTCAGTTTTCGAGCCATGCTAAAAGTCAAAATGAGAGTCGTAGAGAAGGAAGGAGCCAGCCGAGGTGGGACATGGTGATAAAACGCTAATGTCCCCCTCAAATCTGATGAACTTGCTATATCTGATAGTGACCTCGTCCACGGGACTTATCAGGTAAGAAAGGTTTTACTGTACATGCAGGATGTTTTATTATAACTTCAGAGAATGGCTGTATCCTATCCTATCCAGCAATTATGTATTTTAATACTACATGTACAGTTTAGTTTTAAAATAGAGCTTGGTCTGCACACTCAATGCCGCAATCACCCGTGTTGAATTTATTGCTATCCTTTTCAAACAGTACACGCACACCGTGTACATGTATTAATACCACACGTGGCGGAGATCTGATCGCTTATCGGTAGTATTGACGACAAGTCCTGTAATAAACAAAGACTATAAGCAGTCACAGGACGCAATCCATCAGCACCTTAAAAAATGCTTTAGTAAACATGCATAATTTAACTTATTCATTAAAACTGCTTTATTTAAATTGAGAGGTTTTTGTCCGACGGTTTACTTGTTAGCTCAATTTGTTAAGAAACATTGCTAACCTCATCCCCTGCTCTGATTGGAAGAGCTGCTTTCTGCTGTCTTTCAAATGCGTGGACGTCACACCTCAACTCTCTTTCGACACGGTAATGCCGCTGCCGCCCCCCACGTCCGCTCTAGAGCGCCTGGACGCGCTTGCCGAGACCTACGGCACCCCACTGCAGATCTATGATGAGCAGCTGATCCGTGACAACGCGCGCCGCTTGCTCACTGCCTTCCGTGCGCACTTTCCGGATTTTCAGCAATTCTACGCTGTCAAGGCGCTTCCCAACCCGGCCATTCTCAAGCTTCTGCACCAGGAGGGATGCGGCATGGACTGCAGCTCCTCCGCTGAGCTTCACATTGTGAAGGAGCTTGGTGTGCCCGGCGACCAGGTCATCTTCACGTCCAACTTCACTGCGAAGAATGACCTTGGTACCGCCTTCGACCAGGGAGTCATCATGAACCTGGACGATGTGTCGCTTGTCGACAGCCTTGTGGCTGTGCGCGGCAAGTGCCCTGAACTCATGAGCTTCCGGCTCAACCCAGGCATCGGCCGCACCGACTCGGAGACCAAGTCTAACGTGCTGGGCGGCCCCGACGCCAAGTTCGGCGTGCCTCCTTTCCAGATCGTCGAGGCCTACCGCAAGGCGCAACAGGCTGGTGCCAAAGGCTTCGGCATCCACATGATGACCGGATCGTGCGTCATGAACCAGGAGTACTGGCGCGAGACTGTAACGGTGCTCTTCAACACCATCGTGCAGCTCAAGAAGGAGCTTGGCATTGAGTTCGAGTTCATGAACATCGGTGGTGGTCTCGGTATTCCGTACCGTGAGGACCAGGAGCCGGTGAATGTCGAGGCTATCGCTAAGATGCTGCGCGAAGTTTTCGACGAGGCCGTGAAGGAGCACGGACTCCAGACACTACCCCGGTTGTGCATGGAGAACGGCCGCTTTATGACTGGTCCGTTCGGCTGGTTGGTGACGCGCTGCGAGGCCATCAAGGAAACGTACGGTCGCTACTACGGTGTCGACGCCTGCATGGCCCATCTGATGAGACCTGGAATGTATGGCGCTTTCCACCACATTTCCATCCCTGCGCGCGCGAATGAGGAGGTGTCTCCTTCGCACGTTGTGGGCACGCTCTGCGAGAACAACGACTGGTTCGCTAAAGACCGTCCGCTTCCCAAGGCGCAGGTGGGCGACCTGTTTGTCATCCACGACACCGGTGCTCACTCGCACTCGATGGGATTCCAGTACAACGGCAAGCTCCGCGCCCCTGAGGTTCTCCTGCGTGCGGACGGCAGCGACTCGCTCATGTACGTATCTTTGAATATGTTGTGACGTTATCATCAGGATCGTTCTCACTAACAGGTTTTATTCGTTTTTGTATAATGCAACAGTCGCGAGCGCGAGACATACGATGCCCTATACGGCAACTGCGTTATCCCCGCGGACCTGTAAAAAACGTAGACAAGAATGACGCATTATATTTCAAGCCTTTTTTTTTCAGGATAAGCGATTGCTATCAACACGCATGAATCATTACTCTGGCCATTAGATGCTGGAAGAGGAAAACAAATATTAATTGTTATGTTTGCAAGTGTCTAGCCGCCAACGCCACGAGCTACGCCCTTTTCCTCGCTCTGCTGGCCGGCAAAGTTATTGAAGATCTGCTCCAGTGTCGTCTGCGAGACGGCGTACTCACGGATTCCTAGCTGCTTTTTGCTCCCCTCAACGCATCTGAATACGTTCGCCAGTCGCGGCACCTGACCTGTAAGCTTGTAGCGACACAGATCATTCTGTCGTTCAAGCAGCTTCACACCAGTGTTGGCGTTAACAGCGAAGCTATCGCGCAAGAATGAATCCAGCGACAAGAATCGCTCCTCGGCCGCCCACCACGCACACAGCATACCCAGTCGCAACGTGCCGTCGCGCTCGAGCGCCGCAGCCAACGCATACCCCGTCGCATGGTTCATCACAATCTTGTCTGCCCAAGAAGCATCACCAAGGGCGTCACATTTAGCTCGCAGTTCTTCACGAGGGAATGTCGTCGTCGGAGCACTCCCACTGAATACAGAAGCTACACGAGCTGCAATGTCGTGTGTCGGTGTGCCTACAAGCTTTAGTTCAAGCATAAGGCCATCACCGAAACGGTGTTTCAAGTGCTGGACGCTGCCAAGACAGCGCAGACGACCACCCACCATAATACCAACACGTGTACAGAGCGCCTCGCATTCCTCCATACTGTGTGTGGTGAGAATGATCGTCGATTCCTTGCGTTGGGTGGAAATGGCAGCAATGACGTTCCACATAAAGCGACGTGAAACTGGATCCATGCCTGTCGAGGGCTCGTCCAAGAAGATAATGGGCGGCGATCCGATGAGTGCAATGGCGACGGAGAGCTTGCGTTTGTTGCCACCACTTAGCGTTCCAGCCAGCTTGTTCTCGAAGTCATCCAAGTTCATTTGGTGCATGAGGGTCTTTACCACGTTGTTCAGATCCGCACTCGCGACACCCTTAATGCGAGCGAATAACTCAAGATGCTCTCGCACGGTCATTAGCTCGAATAGAGCGTCGAACTGCGGGCAATAGCCGATCAGACGGCGTACCTCCAGTTGCTGGTCCAAGATGTCGAAGCCGCCAAGCGTTCCGCTGCCCGACGTTGGGAGGATATCACCAGTCATCATCTTCATCGTGGTGGTCTTCCCAGCTCCGTTAATACCCAGATAGCCGAAGCATTCACCTTTGGGAAGACCAAACGACAGATTGCGGACTGCCACCTTGTTGCCCTTGTACACTTTGCGGATGCCAAGGAGCTTAACTGCGTCGCCGTCGGCCCCACCATTTCGCACACGTTCAGCCTCACGGGCCACGTCTTCGTCCTCTTCAAACGGTGAATCGTTCAGAACGGGGTCTTTGAAGATAGCAGCTTTGATCTTGGGGAAGCTCAGCAAGAAGTCGATACCGACGGCGATTGTAAAGAAGACGATCGAGTCCAGAGCCAAGTACAGCAACTCCCACCCCATGACATCCATCTTGAAAGGACTGATCGTTTCCGATGTCCGACCAAAGGCAGCACCAATCTCACTGAGGCACTGGTTGAGTAAAGCACTTCCTAGATTGAAGAGAGGGCTGAGGCGCCAGAAGAACTTGAGCACTTTATTCGCGTCGCTACTGCTCTCACTCACGACGTCCAAGATGAAGGAAACCACCATGAGCACTACGCCTAGCAGGAAGTTAGCCATGATGGTGTAGGTTTGTGCAGATGCATGTTCCTTGAAGAAGTACGAGAGGCAGTACGTGAAGGGGCAAATGGCGAGTCCAAAGAGGATGAAGAGCAGCACAATAGCGGAGAACGTCTCGCTCGTGCAGCTTACGCAGTCGTTGCCAGTGAAAGCCGCGATGTCAAAGATCTGGATGAGCACAATTGCCGCGATGAACGGAATAATGTATGTGAACAAGTCCCAAAGGTAGTTGGCAAGCCAGAACGCTGGGAGACTCACTCCCGAGACGAGTTGCTGGTGCTTGGAGTTGTGTTCTGACTGCTTTTCTTTCACGAGAAACCCGACAATGGAAGCTGGGAAGAAAGCAAAGGCGATGACGATGAAGATACACGCAGTAAAGGCTAGGAACGATCCAAAGAGCGCCTGGGTAGCTGCTGTCATTGGCAGAGGATACGTGTTTGCCTTGAGCGTCACGTCGGTATCTCCTCCTGCCATGAAGCGGTAAAGGGCTTGGTCAATCAAGGCCTTGAAGATGACAGCTCCATGTGCTGCGGTCGTGTTCACAAAGAGGTGATAACCAAACATTTGCTCAGTTCCAGAGGCATGGACGAGATAGCCACCGTATTGGCCCTTCACTGGAGTTTGTGTGACTTTGGTCATCTCATCGTCAGTCTTTCCGAAAGCCCGCTGATAAATCTTGTCACTTATACGAAGACAATACTCGTTGCTATGAGAATTGCTTGAGCTATCGAGATCTGCCTCGGCGTAGCTCACATTGAACACCGAAGTGGGCCATTCCGTGTATGGAGGAGACGAAATGTCGGTATTTGTGAAAGGAGAAGAATCGCCACCAGTGAAGAACGAGTTCATAATCTTTGAGCACCACTGGGAGTCGTCAGCTTCGCAGAAGTATGGAACATTGGGCACTTTTGCCTCAAAGTCTTCAGTACTAAGTGCTAGTTTTACGTCAGACCGTGTGAGCGCGCTGGTCTTCAAGATAATGAATCCAGCGGCAAGCAGTGTCACGGGTAGAAGAGCGCTGAAGATGATAACTCGGCGATCACGCTTTGCGATCCGGAAGCGCTTGAGCAACAGTGCCGACAGGTGCACGAGGAACATAGTGATGCCAGTCAGATTCGCAATAGACGGACCACCAGGTGGCAAAGCAGCATCGCCGGTGTTGGCGTTCGCACCGGTTTTGCTGAGCGTATGCTGGTTGTCTTCATCGCTGGCCTCGGCTACTTTGATGAACACCTCCTCGAGCGTCGTGACTGAAATGCCGTACGACAGCACGCCTAGATCACGCAGTCTCTCGTCGAGTTCTTCAAAAAGTTGTGGAAACGAGGCAGTACTGTCCAATGGGAGTTGAAAGGCGATTTCAGCACCGACGTTACTGAGCACCTTGGCTGCAGGTACGCGAGCAGTAATCAGCGATTGCAATAACGCTTCCTTGCAAGGTACAGCGGGATCACTACTCTTGACCAATGTGAAGTTGTATCCGGCACCGTAGCGATTTTTCAGGAACAGTGACGACCCACAGCACCGAAGTTGTCCTTCAGCCATGATGGCAATGCGATCTCCCAGAATGTCGGCTTCGTCCATGAAGTGGGTTGTGAGTACCATCACTCGGTTGGCGCGGTTGTTGAGTAGAATCTCCCAGGTGCTACGCCGACTGTAAGGATCCATGCCACTCGTGGGCTCATCCAGGAACACCAGTGAGCTGTCACCTAGCAAACAAATGGCAACCGACAGCTTTCGCTTCATGCCACCTGAGAGAGAACCAGCATACACCTTGCGCTTCTCCGTAAGACCCACTTCCGTGATCTTGGTATTCACCTCGTCTCGAAGTGCAGCACCGCGATATCCCTTCATACGTCCATAGAACCGCAAGTGTTCTTCGACTGTAAGTTCGCTGTATAGCACATCGTGCTGGAAACACAGTCCCAAGGATTGCCGGATTTCTCCCATGTCGTTGATGAGTGACAGTCCACGGAATGAGGCATCTCCCGACGAAGGCGCCACCATTCCGGTGAGCATCGAAATGAGTGTGGTTTTACCAGCTCCGTTGTGACCCAGCAGACAAGTGATCTGATCCTTATACATGGCAAGACTTACACCTCGAACGGCGTACTTGATTCCTCCCGGTACAGCGAACTCTTTCTTGATATCTCGGATCACCAGCGCCTCACCTGAGCGCTCTTGGTGCAGTAGATCTTCACTGGCCTCCTCCATGTTGGGGTTCTGTATATCAAGTATGGCGTGACTGCCATTGACGACATTATTTGCAACGTCATTGACCTTGCTCGTGCTACTCCTCGAGCGTAAAGCACTAATCCAATAGCTGGGCTGGAACGGGAAGTACCATTTCTCCACAGTACCGTACTCTCGTGGAATCACACGTTCCAGATAGAGCCCAGCGATCGTGTAAAGGAAAGTGTCGAAGAAGAGCATTCCGAGCGCAGACCCGAACTTGAAATTGTTAACAACTGTGCTGGACGACGCGAAGCTCATGCCGACACCCGTCGATTCTGCTGTGGCCAACGTCTGAACTCCGAATGCCAACGCCACAGGTGGAAGTAAGCAAGCTCCAGTCTTCGAATCAATCGACGATGTCGACGAGAACCCACTCGACACAAAGTACATGAAGAAGAAGAGCACCATGCCTGCGAAAGACCCCGTACGCGAACGGGAGAACAGCGTACTCATGAAAAAGCCAAAGGATAATACGCTGAGCGAGAAGAGCAGGAAGAAGATGAAGATCAACACTGGATCACTGTTCGGGAAGAGTCCAGCGCTGCTTGCGATCGCTTGCACGATAGCGCTCAGGATGAAGATGATCAAGTACGTGATGTACCAGGACAGGATGATTGCACTATCGGACATACCGAGGATCTTGAGGTATTCACGAGAGCGAGTCTCCTTCTCCTGGATAAGCACCACGAGCACACGCGAGATAGCATACAGGTACGCTAATATGAACACAAGTGGAAAGACTGAGCTAACTTGGTCGTAGAACGGGGCCGACAGGAAGCTCTCGATTGGGAAAGGAGCCACCGTCGTTGCAAAATACGGCTGTGGAGCCTGGCGCAAGGGAACAAGAAGTTGATCTTTGGCAGCGCTTGATAGCAGCATTTGCCATGCCGTGCCTGTACTACTGAAAGCAGCGGACAATCCACTGTTTAATAGCACGTCACCGTCAACAGCATGAAAGAGGCGGGCATCGTTCTCTGTACTCTTCACAGCAGTCGATAGTTTCTGCGTGCAAGCACCGGTGGTGCTTTTGGTTTTTGCATCCCATTCCGGCAAACAGTTAACGAAGCGTGCGACAAGCGTCTGTAACGTCATGAAACCCTGCGAAGCATAAGAGGTATAGTAAGTTTGCTCAATGGTGCGCTGGAATGGAGCTTCGAACGCCGGGTCCCCGAGAGTACGAGGAACAGCCCCAGGTAAACCTCGACTCCCCATCGTTGAGTTCATGCGCAGAGAGTACTCAATCGACTGGTATGTGCCTATGTCCTCATCTGCTGGGTACTCATCGAACACTAACGCAGCATAAATGATCGGTGTCGCGAAGGATTTCCCGTAGCCAACTTCTCCGATATAAGACTCCAAAGCATCTTCGGAATCGAAGAAAACGACACTGTCTTCAAGGCTCGGCAACGTCACGCCAACAGTGGCATCGACAACCACACGTGGGTACCAAGTCTTGGCGGCCTCGAGGAAATATTTGCGTGTGAAGTCGTTATCGGGAGTAATAGCCAGTTTGTACGGGGTCACGTAGTTTCGGCAAGATTCCAGTACAGAAAAAGCTGAAGAAGTGTCTGTGCTTACGAGTCCACCGTAGCCTACGCTTAAGGCACAGGCCTGTTGGTCATCAGCTGAAACTCCAGTTGTGTTGTGTAGTTCAGCTGCAGCGCGTAGCCCCAGGTATGTCATGAGCCCGGTGAGTGTCGGTTCTTGAACGAGATATCCGTTCTGCATAAGAGAGTACGACTTCTCCGAAGCTGTGCTACTCCAGCCGGCAGGAACTTGTGCATCGTCCGAAAGTGCCTTAAGAGCAGTGGTGAGCAGGATGAAGAGCACCGGCAGAAAGATCTCCAATAGCATGGCCACCCAGTGTCGCTTTTTCAACAACCAGCTCTTGGATAGAAGAGTCTGCTGCGTCGTCAGGAAGTTGCGACTTCCCGGACGAGGGCGACTAGCCCCTCCTGGTTTCGCGTCCCCCATTGCGCTGATCTAAGCTGCTGAAGTTGGAGGTTCAAGGCACAAGTGCAAGTGAGGTTTATCAAGTTCGGCATGAATAGCCAGTCGGAGTTTTTTGAAGCGGTTTCTACATGTAGTACCAGAGCTGTCTCCCATGCGCGAATGCGGTCAGCCTTTAGACTATTTCCAGCGAAGTGGTGATGCCTTTAGCAGGCTTGGAATAGGACAAGTTACAAGTTGTAGCTTACAGAGAGGAGAACCAACTACATCACGACATCCTTGTTCGACAATTAGCTCGTAAACACTCTGTCCATGAAGATTGCCCATTTCGCTATCTCAAATTTAGTACACTGTTCATGCTGCAGCCAGCTTTCATCGACATAGGGTGCATTATGGTTACTTCTGTTGTGCCTTGCCATTCTTCTACCAAGTCCTCTATGCTATGCTATCCCCCGCGGTTAGATCTCGGGCTTCACCACCTTGGTCGTGTACGCCTCGAGAATGTCACCAGGTTGGAACTCGTCCGTGCCTGCAAGCTGAAGTCCGCATTCCTGGCCCTTGTTCACCTCCGACACCTTCTGCTGGAAGTGACGCATGGACGCCATGTCCACGTTCTCGAGGATAGTCTCTCCATCACGCACGAGACGGTACTTGGCCTGCATGTTGAGCGACCCTGAAGTCACCTTGCAGCCAGCAATGTTGGTAGTACGGGTTCCAGACGTTGAGATCGGGATCGACTGGATCACTTCAGCTGAACCAATCACCTCGTGGACCACCACACCCTTGAGGTTGTCTTGTAGCAACTCCTTGATGTCATCTAACAGACTGTATACTATGCGGTGTTGACGCAAAGTCACTTGCTTCTGTAGTGCTTCTTGGTCAATAGAAGCCGGATGCTTAATATTGAACGAGTAGATTGTAGAACCCGTAGCTTCAGCCATAACGAGGTCAGACGAGGTTACAGGCCCCACTGCGGACATGATGCACTTGATCGCTGCCTCATCGCTTGGTAGGGTTGCAATTAGCTCATCGATAGCCGCAATGACACCCACAGAGTCCGTCTTGACGATGATGGGAACCACGTTGGCGATGTAGCCCTCGTCTCCAGGCTTCAGTGCTGCCACGCGCTTCGCCTCTTCGACAGCTTCTCGTCGGCGTAGCTCCACTTGCTCCCATTTACGACGAGCACCAGCAAAACGTCGACGACGGCGCGGGGTTCCACTGTCATCACCCTGACTATCCGCTTCTTCATCGTCGGCCTTTGCCATTTGGTCCCAGTCAATCATGGCCTGACGCGCTGCCACAACCTCCTTGGCGCGTTCTTCAGTCGGCACAGATAGCAACGCTACGCCACCTTCAGGCAACCCCTTCAATCCGATCACTCGCACGGGGTGACCAGGTGTCATTTGCTTAACACGCTTTCCAGCTTCGTCGACCAGAGCGCGCACCTTTCCGTATTCCATTCCGCAAACAACAAACGACCCCTGCTTGAGGGTACCCCACTTGACAATTGTGTCCACTTGAGTACCGACGCCCCGTGCCACATTGGCTTCTAGCACAATAGCTTCACCTGACACCTTGGCATCAGCACGCAGGTCCAGCATTTCAGCGTGAAGAGCAATGGTCTCCTTGAGTTGGTCTAGACCCTCGCCGGTCTTACCAGACACACAGACCATGGGGGTATCTCCACCCATGCTCTCGACTACAATCCCTTGGTTCAGCAGTTCGGAGCCCAGGCGGTTCATCACCTCACCCTTGTCATGTTCGTGCATGTCCATCTTTGTGACAGCCACCACAAGCGGCACATTGTTCTTGATTGCCAGACGCGCCACTTCAACAGTCTGAGGACGTACACCGTCGTCGGCTGCTACCACCAGGACGAGCAGGTCGGTGAGCTCTGAGCCACGAGACCGCATGTTGCTGAACGCAGCGTGACCAGGCGTATCGATGAAGGTCACCTTCGCTTGAGAGCCAAACTTCTTGCCCATGTCCACTGAGAAGGCTCCGATGCGTTGTGTGATACCTCCTGCCTCTGAGGCTGCCACCTTCGACTTGCGTAGCGCATCTAGCAGTGTGGTTTTGCCGTGGTCAACGTGGCCCATCACAGACACAATAGGTGGTCGCACTTGGAACTGCGAACAGTCCACGGGCGGGTTCGTTAACTCCAGATCGACAAAGTCCGGAGGCAGCAGCACCGGGATCATGTTCTGCGAGTCCACCACGAGCTCAGCAATGTCGTTTGTCAGCACTGATTCCTCGTTCAGTCCGTTCTCGCCCAGTTCTTTGAGTGCACGGAAAACCACACGGGTCTTGACGCTCATAAGTTCAGCCAGATCCTTGACCGTCAGTGACGTTGGAATCTCCACCTCTTGCGCCGGCAGCTCCTCCTTGGGTTTCCGCTTGGATTCCTTGCGTTGCATTCTCTGGGAGCGACGCCGTTCGCGGTCTTCCGTGTCACTGCGGTCCTCCCAGTCAATATCTCCGAATAGATCTGCCGTCGAGTCGAAGATGCTGTTCTCAAACTGGAAATTCTTGACCAGGTTGCGCGTTCCTTTCTTGCGTTTCGTGTTCATCTTGATGGCCTTGCGACTGGAGGGTGGAGATTCAACGCGATCGCTCTCTCCATCGGATGGGATACCCAGAGCCGCTAGTACCGTGGATGGGTCATTGTTACCGGTAAAGAGTTTGGTCTTCTTGGGCTTCTGTCGCGGATGCTTTGGCTGTCGCTTGGTGAACGTGTCGTCGTCATCAAAGACATCGAGCCCAAGCTGTGCCAGTGTGATCTCAGGGCTGTCATCTTCTTTGGGTGCAACTCCGATACCGTCCAGTAGGCCCAGGGACGACGGCTTCTTTAAGTCTGTGATTGGCTGCTCGTCCGCTACGTCTTCAAAAGCAAAGCTCAGCAGGTTCTGGAACTTGTTAGTGAACACCGGTGCCTCCTTTTCTACCGACTTCTTGGAGCGGCGACGTTTAGGCCGCTGTTTGTTGTTGTTATTGTTGTTGTTTTGCTGGTTGGGCTCCGCCTTGCCCGCTGCAGGCTCCTGCTGTTGACGTTTGCCCTTGAAGTGACCATGTGAGCGCGGCTTTGGTACCGATAGAGCGCCGAAGTGGCGGAAACTCAGTGTCAGACCTGCAGACGCACTCGTTCCGCGCTCCAGCAACAGCGCAGAGCGCCGAAGCAGTGTCCATTGACCTGCCATCGATGCCTTGCCAGGGTATCCGCTCACTGGCTGGTGTACTGCACACCGTTCTTTTTCTTATCGAAATGGTTACACTTATTAAGGCTGATGAATCAGAGCATTTGACGCTATCATATCAATACAACCGTGACCTGCATTTTTCAATAATATCAACTACGAGAGTCGGTTCGAGCATGCCTATCGCGTTGCTTACTCAAGCCAAGTGTTCGGAGAGCCCCAGGAACAGGTTGTCACGCGTGGCGGCATCTGTTGGCAGGAGCAAGATGCTAAGTGCGCCGCTGATGCTGTTCCGGAGCGGAGACGCGTCGCTGACGTCAGATCTCCGCGTCCTGGTGGCGCGCTCCAAGGCGCCAAAAGGCGACTGGCTTGGCCAGTTCTTCACGGGAATGGGGACGCACTTGGCGGCATTGAGAGAAGCCAAGTCGCGCTCGTTAAAGGCTAGATGTTCATATTATGTGCAGTCTAACCGACAAAATGAAGCAACGGAGCGCAGAGGGGGTGACGACGAGCGGCTATCGAGCAGTCCATGCCCGTCATCTAGTAGCAGCAGCGACAGCAGTAGCAGCCCCAGTAGTGGCAGCTCCAGTTCTGACTCAAGTGACAGCTCCAGTGACAATGAAGAGGAGGCTCTGCCGCCATCTGCTAATGGTGGAGGTGACAAAGGAGAAAACGATAAAGGAGGAGATGATGACCAGAAGAAAAAAAAAGATAACGTTGACGAAGATGGAAACAACAGCGACTCAAGTAGTGACAGTTCCGCCGATGAAAGTGACCAGGAGAAGGACGATGGGGTCATGATTGACACAGATGATGAAAAGGATAAGGCTCACAATTTAATTGACCCCACGGACGAGGACTTGAGCGATAGCGATGGAAGTTCGGACCTGGAGAACTCGTATCCACAGCTGCCCTCCGCCCCAGTGGACACGCTGATTGCATTCCGACAGCGAGCAGCACAGAAGGAATTGCAGATGAGTGAAAAACTCAAGAAGGAGGTTATTGCAGATGCCAGACAACGACATCAAGAGCGACAGCAAGCTCTGCGATCCAAGAAGAAGAAGAAATCCCCGCAGTCCAAGCGACGGCACTCAAAACAGAGTGACAGTATTTTTAACGGATCGAATCACACGAACGGTAGCACCGGCACTGCCGACGCTATGGAGGATGAGTGGATGGTGGACTGCTCTTGTGGACTAAAGGAGAAAAACTATGACGACGGGACGTCTATGATCCAGTGCGATAGTTGCTCACACTGGGTGCATGCTAAATGTGCAGACAAGCAGCCGGAAGCCGTGGCTCAAGAGAAGTTCCTGTGCTTTCGATGCGGCTGGATGTTCGACTGCGTGTGTGATATTCGCCGCCAGCTTAACCACGATGACGGCCAGCGTATGGTTGAGTGCGAAAGCTGCGAGACATGGCAACATACTAAGTGCGTGGGTATACCAATGACTGAGGAGCCAGCAGACGACTACAGATGTCCCCGATGTGTGAAGAAAGCTCGTCGACGCAAATCTGGATCGAAAAGCAGTGGAAGTCGTGATCGACAGCGAAAGCGAAGCCACAGAGAGCAGTCTCGAAATCATCGGAAAAACAGCGATCTGTCTCCGCCTGTTGCGATAGATGTTCGGTCTGCTGCTCGCTCGCTCGATGCGTTGACAATGCCGACCCGTTCCCATAGTAGCAGACGTGGTGAGCACAAAGAATCGCCCAAGATGAAGAGGAAAGCTTCTCTTGCTCAATCGCCTTCCCCTCCTCCTGTTCCGGCAGTCTCTCCTCCGTCCACTCCCCCTCCGCCTCCATCATCGCCACCTCCACCTTCCGCGAGATCTGCGCGTGATCGAAGCCACAGCCGTGTGAAACGAAGAAGTGAGAGGGAACGAGATCGTGCATCTACATCTAGTAGTCCATCCCATCGCAAGCGAGGCCGATCAATGGGTGATAGTCCATCGTCTTTGAAGAAGCCACACTCGGAAACGAGCGATAAGGGCCAGCATCCTGCGATCCCGACTACTGTGACACCGTCACCGAGAGGCAAAGGGCTCATGCTTCGAGGATATTCTCCTGCTTCTGCAAGAACGGATGCCCCCTCATTGCGATCAGCAGACGTACGTCCTCCACTCCCACTCACCCCGCCGTCTGGAGGCAGCAACAGCAGCCACAACAACCACAGTCAAGTCGGTCGGAAGCGCAAGGGTAGCTCTGCACGGGACCGGCTAGCGAAAAAGCTCAAAATCCGGAAGAACTCGCTGCGGTAAGCTCGACCATTTTTTTTTATCAAGGACGAGTATTGATGTGAAGTGGGTTAGTTATTACGCTACGAAACACGGTAGTTATTCATTTGTTGTTGATTTCCACCCACTTTTAAGTTATGTCCACGGGTAAAACGAGGGGAAGAGAACACTTCCAAGCACGGTGAAGAGCAGGAAGTAGCTCACGACGAGTCTACCGTAACTTGTCAGAACTGGAGGCGCTTTGCTTTTCACTTTGGAGCCACACATCAGCATGGCAGGGTGCCAAAACAGTGGAGGGCACGCACACAAGAATCTCGTTGTCACCTGAATGTGTACGACCAGTAGTGCGTTCACCACTAAGAACAACCAATGCACATAATACGGAGTTAGAGCAGTGCCCCTCCAGCCCCGTCCTTGCGGTTCTGACACCACAATGGATTGTCCCGGAACGACACTACGCCGAAAGTACCCGTCAAGTGCATGGAAACTCAGCAAAAAGATCGGCGCAGCAAGGATAAAGTTTGGCAGTTGCTTCCACTCGTAGTAGCGGAATAGTCCAACGTTCCAGTACTTGCTCTGGATGAATGAGTACATTGCAGTCAAGTTTGGCACCGCGTTCTCACACCAGCTACGGTCCTCCCTTTCACCCGTCCCGAAAACTTCCCAACCGAAACGCTGTACTAGCGACGGGCAGTATGGCACCATCGAGGTGACGAAATACACGATCTGAGGTCCAATTGCCAGGATACCGAGAACCGCAGTTCGTATCCAGAAGCCTAAGAACCGGAAAAACTCTCGTGGGGATGGCGAGACTGTCACGCGATACCACGCAATGAACACTGTCGGCATGAATCACATTAGTGATCGATCAGCCAAAACTTCTACACGGAAGCTAAACGTACATGATAGCAAAACGCCGTTGGATCGTGTTGCCGATGCTGCACCAAACAGCAGAGCGCAGAGCACCAGGTCCAGGAAGGATTGACTGGTCTTCGGCTGCTGTGCGTGTTTGGCAAGGAAGTACATGCCACTAAAGCTCAGTAGACACATCAGACTCTCCGAGTAAATAGCCGACATGAAGATGCTGGACGGCGCCACGCAGAAGAGGTAGGCTGCTCGTCGAGCGACGAGCTCGTCCCGTAGCACAACACAGCCCAGGCGATAGAGAAACAGCGCCGCCAGCACGAAGCTCGCATTGCTGACAAGCCAACCGCTGACCATCACGGCTGATGAAGTCTCTAGAGGCATCAAACCAGCGAGCAATCGCGCCAACAACGGATAGAGAGGAAAGAAAGCGTGAAAGTGCTCGAAGTCGTAGCCATGCAGCGCGATGTGTGAGTAGTAGACGCCGTCCCAGTTGCTTAAAGGCGCGAAGGGTGACCCCCCCGCCTGCAGATGCGAAGAAGTATCATAGGGCACTACGATTGCTGAAGTTGACAGTGCCAGTAGCGTCACACACGCTCGCGTCGCCGCCGCGAAGACGACGATGCGGCTCTGCATTTGGAGGGATACTTTCCTGTATTTCATGTGACAAATTGTCTTTTAGCGACAATTTATATGTACTCTATTTAGTTGACAATTTTTGTCTACAGTATCAAAAACTCTAATTTCAAGTTCTAGCTCAGTTGAGACCTTCCAGCCATACAAGCGTATCCTCGGCGCCTCCTTCCTCAGCGTGCTCCAGCGCCTGTTCCACAGAACACGAACTGCGCACGTACTCGTAGAGGAACTGAGCAACCTCCACATGGTCCATGTAGGCGGCGGCATTGAAGGCCTCGTAGTTATTGCAGACCTCGCGGTGGTGTTCAGTAAGCCATTGGACCGCCGGAAGGTGACCATTCGTAGCTGCCAGCTCTAGTGCGATCGGCGCCCAGCGTGAGTCAGTCATTGTTACCTCCTCATCGCCGCTGGACTCGTCGTCGACAACCTCCTCGTCCTCGACGTGATTACTGCGATCGAAGTGCAGCCAACGCAGGACATGCACGAAGCCATGGCGAGCAGCCTCATCGACCGCCTTGGAGCTTGTCTGCCATTTACGTGGAATTTGCTCATCACGCAGATACTGGAGAATATCAACGTGACCGGCAGCGGCAGCAGCGTCCATTGCGGTAGTCGACGTTGGGGAGCTCTGCTCGTACAGTTGGCGAAAGTTTGCGATCAGCCACTCCACACAGTCGCGGTGACCCCCTTCGACTGCCGCAACCAGCGCGTTCATGGCGTCGGACTCGACGGTGAGGTTCACCATCTCGTTCTCGTACAGGTATACCAGAACATCGCTGTGTCCATTGCGCGCCGCCTTCTCAATGGCCTCTACGGTGCAGTTCGGAAGGTGTCCATCGACACTCATAGGCAGCGCCGTGGCATGATCATGAAACCACTTTAGAATGCTGACCTGGCCGTACTCGGACGCAACGTCCATCCACGATCCGGCAGCCTCCTCACACTTGAGCGACTTCACCGGCAGTACGGCAATGAGCCAGGTCAACACCGCAGCTTGGCCGTTGGCGATGGCAGCGTGGACCATGTTGGGGCCGACGCTCTCGAACAGTTGGGGAAAGTGTTCACCCAGGTACTCGAGGACGTACAAGTGTCCTCCGCGTGCGGCATTAACCATGGCACTGGACGTACACTCCTCCTTGCGCACCTCGCAGAGCCAACGCACGATGTGCAAATGACCCTCCGTGGCTGCGTAGTTCACTGCGCTTGGTGTACAGCCCTCAGAGCGATTGTCGTTAAGCCATTGCAACACTTGTAGCTGACCGTTCTGCGCCGCCAGATCCATTGCGCGGCTGGTGCATCCCTCCGAGCGGTTCTTGTGAAGCCATTGCACAACCGGAAGATGCCCACTGCTAGCCGCATAGTCCATGGCCTTGGTGGTGCACCCCTCGCTGCGGTTTGCGTGCAACCACTGAACAATAGGAATGTGGCCGTTTTTGGCGGCGTCATCCATGGCGCGTGTCGAGCAGCCGCTCAACTGCTCCGTGCTGTGCAGCCATGTGAGGATGTCCAAGTGGCCGTTACTAGCAGCAAAGTCCATAACCAGCGAGTTGCTTCCGTCGTGCGG
Organism: Phytophthora infestans T30-4; assembly: GCF_000142945.1. Classification (NCBI taxonomy): domain Eukaryota; phylum Oomycota; class Peronosporomycetes; order Peronosporales; family Peronosporaceae; genus Phytophthora; species Phytophthora infestans. The sequence continues at coordinate 1,984,594 of NW_003303734.1, read as the reverse complement.
TGTCTTGGGCGCCGTGAGCGCCAAGTGCTGCACCAAGAACTTCATGCCTTCTGCCGCTGCGCGCTCCAGCGTCCATCCGTTGGAGTAGTCGAGGAATTCGTTCACGGCTCCCCATACGTGCGTCAGCTCACTCATGCCGTCGCGGTTAGCACACACAAGCCTCGCCGCCGTCAGCACCATCTTGACTCAGTCGCGTCTTCGGTTGATAGTGGAGACCTTGTCGCAATTGAAGAGAGTGGAGGGCCAAGTCCACTCGGTGGTGTTGCGGCGGCTTTGAGGCGAAAGCGGTAGTGATGGAAATAAGCATAGTGCTTCAGCTTCAGCAGTTCCTGCCCACCGAAAGCCAACGCGCCCTTTCGCTTTTTGTCGCAGATGAACCAATCGCGTGCGCGGATCAGTCGATACATCGTGACAGCCACGCACTTGGACTCTGTACCGTAGACAATCTAATGGCCAGCAAGTCAAGACAGGCGGGCAAGATTTTTTTTAACACGTCAGGACTGGCAGGGCATATGCAACCGTCCTCATGAACATCGTGGTGAAAGCTCGCGCACGGAGCTGACCGATGATACCCGTACATGTATTTCTGATCACACCTCGACACAGATTCTCAGATCTGGGCAAATCCCCAGGAAATTTAGATTGGTACATGTACATTCTCAACTAACATGTAAATTAACTTGCGAAACCTGATATCCTGTCATACATATTAAAAGAAATGTCCACCAAGTCCGTTCGTAGAGATTACTTTAAACTAAACTTGATATTGCTCCGCTCGACAGCCAAGGAGAATGGTCAAAAACCTGAGCGTTTCGTGTGACGGACGGACAGACACCGTGCTAGCATTGATAGTTTAGGACTAGCCGGCCGCCGCCGCTACGCAGCGGAGTGTCTTGGTTTGCTGGAGATGAGGTGGCCGCAAATTTAGTGCTTGCTGGTGTCGCGGGTTTTGTGAGCGTGGCTCACCCCGTAGATCTTGGCATCGTGTATTTAACCTCTTGCCTTTTCGTAGTCTCATTCGGCCCCGTATAATATCGTGGTTCGGAACGTTTCCGTTACCCCGTCCTGCAAGTTGGATGTTGTTTTCTTCAAAGGTCCATGCTCTTTCGTGCTCTTCATGGCTTCGTGGTTCTTGCTCACCCGTGGCCCACGCTGCTCAGCGGTTATGCGCTCTCTCTGGTGGGTTCATGCTCTTTAGTACGGCCTTTTCGTAAATGCTTAATTTTCTCTGTTCTCAAACGTTTACGTGGGTTGCACTGGCTTCGTGGTAGATACTATTTCGTGGCCGTTGCGTTTCCATCGCCGATACTCTAGCCGAAATGTGTTATTCCGTGGTTTGGTGTCTCCATGCAATCGTGTTGTTTCGTCGCCCGTGTATCGTGCTCTCCTGGTAAGGTTCCATCGACCGCGGTATCACGCTATCGTGCAATCACGGTGTGGTAATGCTGTCTATGGTATTGTGCTCACGTAGTGTATCTGCGTTGTCCGTGTTATCGTGTTCTACAATGGCATCGTGCTCCACATTGTGTAGTCGTGGTTACCCCAAGCGCCCACCTCCCCGTTCATTTCGTGGCTGGTCCGCAGTCCGTGCAATCTAGTTCTAATGTAGTACTGTCCTCCGTGCTCGGTAAGCTCAGATTCAACACTGGTATCGTTCTCTGCGGCTCTGTGATTTTCCGTGTATAGCTCCGCGACTGAGCTCTCCCATGGCTTAGTGGCACAGTCCATGCTATCGTGCTAACTTGTGGTGTCGCAGCTGGTCTTTCGTCAATGCGATCGTTAGCTACCGTAGTATCGTGCTGTGAGATTTGGTGAGCTCCGGTTCTACCCTAATATCGCGTCCCAATACTCGGTGATATCCCGGTTATGGTCTCCCGCGGATTCATGTTTGGTCTGTTGACTGTGCTCCATGTTTAACCGTGGTGCTGTTGGAGAATTGTTTCTGCTCACTCTCACCGTTACGTGCTCTACCGTGGCTTCGAACGTGCATGCTCTTCCGTAGCTGTGCTTTTCAGCATGCTGGGGTGTCTATATATTTAATTTCTTTCCGTGGCCCGTACGCTCCCGTCATTTACTTCTCCTTCTGTCCTTTTCATGGCTGTGCGCTCTTCCGTCTTTCACGCTACTCATAACTGAGAATCTGTGTCGAGGTGTGATCAGAAATACATACGTGAGAAGACAAGAATGTACAGCGAGCGCATCTACAATGCGTACAAGGAAGCAGTGCCAACAACAAAGCGATCTAAGAAGGCCATCGAGGACAAATGGCGGGATTGTTGGAGATGTACCGCTTTATTAGTGATTTCAACGCAAACAGAATCAGAGGGAGCACGGGAAAGCCGAATTGGTTTGATCTCCCTCGTAGAGAAATGAAGGATCTCAGGTATTCGTGCTGTTTACTTGATTAACAGACTTATTGTATGTATTATTTACAGAGCTGCCCATCGTATCGGTAGTCCAAAAATTACCCAGCGAATCTATAAAGAACTAAATGGATTACTAGATCGTCAACCCGACACTGTTCCTCTCGTTGCTACATTTGCTTCTGAAGCTCGCTTCAGTGGTCAAGACGTGCAAGACCGATCAAGTGGTACTGTGTTTGGCGAAGATGAGCCGGACGCCGCGAAGGATCCCCTCAATACCGGGCGGAAAAGTAATAAGCGCAAGGGCCCCGACAAATACGACAGGCTGCGGGAATTCTTGAAGAGCGCTCACAAGCTTCGCTTACGCTGGCCAAGGAATTGCATGCTGCGGAGCTAGAGGAGAGACGTCGCCAGCACAGCGAACACATGTTGCTGCTACGGGAATTTTTTGGTGTATTCAAAGGAGCAGAGAAATAATGCTGAAATAGAAGAAAAAAAATTTGCTTACTACTTTAATGCTGGCTGCGTGCTTAAAATAAAAGTTTATTCGTTTATTAATTATATATCGCTACCACTACGAAATACAAACCATTTGTTGAGGTTGGCACGAAGATTATCATCAGTTGAGTCTTCTACTTTGGTTTCTGGGTCTGGAAACTTATCTTGATATTCTTTTAATAATCTGCGGAATACCGCATTGTTCTTCAAATCGGAATGCGCACGCCTCAAACGGAGGGAACGAGACCAGCGATTGCAGCTCACAACACACAACCTGGACAACTTCTCTTATAATTCCGGACACTGTCGATGGCCCCACCCCGAAACGGCCAGCGGTGTTTTGTAGAGTCACCCCTTAAGCACAGAGAAACAGAAAAGTTGCCAAGCGCATATGCGGTAATACAGCGTCGGCGGTCTGTCGAACCGGAGCGAGCCTAGGACAGACAATTTGAGCGAGAGACTCAAAACTGATAGCATCCATACGAAACAGGTTACGCATACTGCTGTTGAAAAATGTTCGGGAAGAAAACAGCTTTTTGTCCAATGTGAGCTTCTCTCTTAAGCAAGAATTTCCCAATCTTCAGGCTCAGCGTACGTGTCTATCACCTCTATTTCCATATTAAACGAATCTTGGAGAAGCATAATAGATTGCCCCCCCCCCCTACTACAACGGGAGCCATCGATTCCAGAAGCAGGAGTGTTACCAGAGCTTGCTCGTGCATGATAGCCTCGGTTTGTATCCAGCGTTTTTTTAAGAGTAGCATTTTAATTTATTTATGCACGAGCCGTCACAACACATATTCGAGGTTCCAGATAATGAATGTGTGAAGTCATCGCGAAAACGCGGCCCTTCGAACTTAATTCAAGGTTCCAGATTCAAAGCTTAGGTGAAGAGGCCCAGTGTGGGGTGCAGGGGTGTAAACCGCAATAGTCAAATTTTAAAGTTTTTATAATGATTGTAAATAATAATAATATTGTGATTTATTATCTAACGCTGTTATAATTTTAAAATTATAGTTGTAATTTGTACTACTGCAAAAAAAAAAAAAATAGTCATAATTTTATGATTGTAAATAATAAAATAGCTGTGATTTTTTATCTAACGCTGATGCGCTCGGCAGCCAGTATAACACCCGCATTAGCGTGAGTTTTACTAGCCCTAGCCCGTTACGGACGGAAGGACGGACGCAGATCACACTCCACTAGGGAGGGGTAAGATCAAGCTTTTCACGACCAAGTCGTAGGCTACGCATATTATAATATGTGTGTGTAGTACTCTGTTCCATCTCAAATCTAACACTTCTCTTTTGTTGACATTTTTGTTAAACTAATGGTGTGATTTAGCTAAACAAGCCCACTGTGGAAAGCCCTGCCTTAGCTTTATAAAATAGTATTTGTTTTGGTAGATGATAGGCAAACAGCAACGAAGTACAGAGCAAAAGATCGTTATTCGTTTTGACGGGGGGAACGTCTGGTTTCGCAGTGAGCTTCCCAAATTGCTGAGGTTTTCAGGAGAGGTCGTTTTTGTTACGGTCTTACAAGATGTGAAAATAGTTCTTTAAAAGCTGCTTTGATCAATTACATCTATGTAATTACAGTCTGACATTTTAGATCTCGCAAAAGGTGAAAATAAATAAAACAAGGTGTGTAGAAAAAAGTTCATTAAGAAATAAAAGATAATAATTTGAGTTGGTGGCGCCTTCATTTTTTTAAGTGTCTTCTGGCCCTTTCTAGATACCAAAGAGTCGCAAGGAAATGAGGTTGGAAGCACTCCGTTGCGAATGTGGTGCTTCGAACCTCGGGGGGGGGGGTTTGTATGTATTGTCTTCCCCACACGCATTGACAGATTCTAGTATTTATTGTGCTGTCACAAAGCACTTATCTATCGTCTTACTTGGAAGATCACAGTAAGCTTTTTCAACTTCCGCATTTAAAACATCGATCTTGTACGTTGGTTTTCGGTATTGATCCGACTGTAGCGAGTTAAACAGACCCAAGTCGAGTACGCTCATATCGGGCGACTTCGCTGGCTGGTATTTGATAGCGACGTTGTGCGCTTTGGCTGCTGACGCTAGAGCGGGGTGGTCATGGGTCACGTGGGGCGATGCGTTGTCTTGCTGGATAACAACACGTTTCTTTCGGTACCCTAGAACATCGGAAACAATAAATAAGAGCATTTTAATAAAAAAAAAAGCAATTGGCAACTTTACCCGGCCATGCCGCCTCAATTACCGAGAAAACTTTATCGGACAGCAGCTCCATGTACACTTTCGTGGCCATGCTTCGATTTTTCGTTTCTTGCGTGCCAGCAACCCGATTCTTTGACGTTTTATTAGCAGCGACCAACTCAACAATAGGCCATATGCCTAGCTTGCCACTAAAACATTTTTGCTTCGGCAATCGTTCTTGGGCGGCCGACAGCGGCTGAAGACATTACCTTACCAATGTAGCGTCTATTTGCACACGTACGATGAGGGTCAGGCTCGTCGGTGGCTAAGTACAATTTTGTGGATGTCTCATTTCATATTAAACCATTTTTCGTCAACGTGAATGGTATTGTACATATGATCAAACCAGTATTTTCCACCTAGAAAAAAATATTAGAAATGAATAATTTCAATCAATAGCACTGTACGTATTCGTTCTTACCGGCCTCGGTTTTCACCTTACCAAGCGCAAACTCCAAGCGATGTTGTTTATGCGCCGCGGTTAGCGCAGGTTTGACGCGCGAGACTGCACGTCGCACTAGCCCTCGTTTTAAATACCGGTAGCTAGAAGTAAGTGGAATCTTGGTAACATCAGCAAGGGACCGGAATGTTCGACGTTGTGCATGAGGTACCGCGCTTACTGCGGCCGAAATTGCAGCAGGTGAACGCTTAAGAGGAGGTGGTCGAGGACTTCGCTTCATGCGCAGGAGCGCAGAGGTACCTTGCATCCTCCAAACTTTAGAAGCCAGCTGCCTGGCTATTCCGAAGGCTGCAGCGGCTTTTGTATAGGCCCCCTTTGGTAGTTTGTCGTCTTTTAGGAGCTTTGTCAACCAAATGACAATATTTAGACGGTCATTGACACTAAGTTGCTTGTGTTTGAGTCGGAGGGTTGGAGGGGTAGTCATCGGAGAACTGCTCGTGCTGTTCGGCGTGATAGCCTTAGAATGAGGCCTATATTTTCAGTCGAAATCGCTTTTTACACAAGCGATCAGACGGCAGCACATCATGCTTATCTGCACCGCTGACACGTACTATGTAGCTGCCAGCCACAAATTAGAAAATAGCAAATCTCTATTCTTAGCCTAATAATAGCCAATGATATCATGTATTTTTCTGCGGTAGCTCGTTGCGTTAGATTTGAGATGGAACAGAGTGGTAAACGTTTTGCCGTTTTTCACGGCAGTCGTAGGCTACACATAATATGTGTAGCCTGCGACTTGGTCGTGAAAAACTTGTACTTCGATGTACAGTATTTTTGCCTCAATAAAAAACACTTGATATATTTGCAATTTAAAAGATAAATGCGAGATTACTGCGAACTAAAACCTGTGAACAGAGATTTGACGCAAGATCAGCCACATAACATATTGAAGGCTATAAACTTCTCGGTGCTCTTTATTGAGGAGTTTTCTGTAACTAATTTGGTGTCAGCAACCAGCAGATAGTTTATAATGGGCGTCCCTGAAACCTCAATAACGCAATTACACATTTGCACAAGAACAGGAAATTGGTTATTAGTGCAGTGCGACTCATTGCATCAAGAAACCCATCGGAAAGTCTAGGTATCAAAGCACTTGTAGTGTTCCTGTCCACTCATCATTGCGTCAATAGTACTTCATATTCGACTCTCCTCAAAATGCACCATGTTGCACTGCTCGCTTTTTAGCAGCGCCATCGCTGTCGCCATCGTCGCCGCCGCAAACGCAAACCTCGCTCAGTTTTTCTGCTGAGACTCGATGCAGAAGCCTGTCGCCGCCGCGATCGCCGCGTGATATAAGCGGCACTGGTCTCTCCGTCGATGTTTCCCTTTGTCAAGCTTTACGAATCACGCAATGACCCGTCTTTAATAACGCTGACAGGGTTCGACCATACATCGTTTGATTACTTACTCAGGTAATACGCTCCTCTCTAAGAAGTACTCATCATATTCAACTGATGGCTGCGTTCGCCAAACTCAACACAATTCTCGTCTAGGTGGGAGGCCACGTAGCATGACGACCAGGGATGCCGAAAAATAAATTGGTGCTGCAATTATTGCAATAAAAAAGCACCAATTATTTATTGGAGGCTTTCTGAAGAGGAATTCCAATTATTTATTTTCGCTTCGTTGTAGCACCAATAATCTATTGGGCGGTGCTCCAATCAGCCATACATTCTTTAGTACTTGTGCCCTCGCTGTGTGCCAATAATGCTGCACCAATAATCTATTTACTGAGTTGAGGAAGCTCAATAATCTACTTCGGTCTTGCCAGTTCTCTTACCCAATTATTTATTTTCTGCTTTGATTAGCAATAGATAAAATGCAATATTCGGCATCCCTGATGACGACTCAGATGAGGCTTGCGTTAGCTTTGGCATGCCCGCAGTCGCGGATCAGAATACCTTTTTATGTATGCCGTTTGGTATCACGGACACTGTTTGCTCTATTTTCCTACGATTCAGCAGGAGAATACTACTAAAGGTACTTGCAGTGGATGAATACGCCGCGGTGCGCCTACCGTCGAGTGACGAGATTACAAGTTTCCAAAGTATAATTTTCAGCAAAATATTCTGCTCTACCCGATGTTATTGCAGTAGCGGATGGGCTTAAGCTGCATCTTCAGCAAGCAACCGACCCCATGATACACAAGGCATTTTATAAGACTGGCAAACGCTCAAGATGGCGGTCTTCTTCCCAGCGCAATCTCTGCTCGTCGGCGCGTTGTCGCTCCTGCTTGAGTGAGAGACGCATCACTACTAAAATCTGAGCGTCATCATCGTCGTCGACATAGCCAGCCTGGCCACGTCTGTGGACAATTAAGCGTGGGTTTTTTTGGTATCCAGGATTCAATATAGTTGTATATTGACCTGGCGGGGGGGGGGCATGGACCATCTACGCGATCGTTTTCTAGATTAGTCTGGGTTTGTGTAGATGTGCTAGCGATAAAGTCAACTTCAGCCTCACCGGTATCTTTAGCGCCGCCCAGGTCAGCGCAGAGAGTCATTTCCATGCGTACGCGCTTTGCATGTAGTACATTAGCCGGTATATTCGGGTCCCCTGTCGGAATACATTTACGGTGAAGCTTGGCAAACTTACGTTTTAGACTGTCAGTGGTTCTATCATCACCTAGATACGCGGTATTGTGAAGAGATGCAACATATTCCCACTCATCTCGCGAACTCGGTAAGTGTGTTTCCAGGAGATCGAGTTGACTACTTGTTTCAACGTCCGAAAATCCAGCTCCTCGTTGCCTTACTTGTATAAGCGGTGTTTGCTGATGACCGTTGATTTGCTGGGTCGATATGGGATGCGGGGTCTCGATAAGCCGTTATATCTTCACTTGATGGTGTGCTGAGCTGTGATGGTGACTGTAGATTGTGGAATGGAGTTGTAGGCTTTGAAAGGAAAAGTACTACATACCTACCTCACGATCTGATCCAGCATGGACCAATTGCCCTTTAGGCTTCGCACGTTACTGAGCCTCGGACAACTGGGACGAGTCGCCCTAAAAAACGTGCATTAGGTCCTTTTGGATTACTAAACCGTTGTACAAAATGAGGTTTGAGGTTTCAGGGGCGACCCAATGAGGGACCGTGTTTGGGTCAACATTTTCATAAGGAACTTTGTTTCTTGCCGTTTGAAATCTACATCGAAGTTAACGGAGCTGAACATCAAAGTAAATGCTGGTTATTTATTGTAAAAAAACAATTGAAGTAATTTAAGCGACAATTTCTTTCGTTTTACACATATATAAATATATTCTGTCGGCCTAATATAATGACTAAATATAGAATAGTACCGCATAGCACTTAAACCTCAAATCTTCAACAGACGACTGCCGTAATGATCCTTTCGAAGCTTGACTTGCTGTCCTTGGCGCAATTCGCTTGCATGACAGCTTTTTTAGACCGTAAAAAATGGGCGGCCGTTCTGAAAGACTAGGCTTTCAGCGCGAACAAGTCCATCAAGAAACGAAAAAGTGAGGGATAAAAACAAACCTGGTTGTGTACTGACGAAAAATGCGAATGTATCGTGACTTTGTCCTTTTGGCCCAAGCCCAAGACAGATAAAGCCACATTATTGTTAGGCCCTGACTTCTCCGTCGCGGTCTGGGGTCTGGGAAAGCAATTCCCCGACATGCTTTCTCAATTGCTGGGAATAGGAATTATGTTGTGTGTTTGTATACCCTTTTAAAATTGGTTTGTATCAAATATCCAACATGTAGTCTACACCAGACAGCTAGGAAGCTGCCGGTGGCGACAAGATGCAGGCGTCGCCCGCCTTCTTGATGGACCTATTTCTACCCCGCCAATCTGAGCCAGTGCCCGCTGTCGCTTCAGTGCCCGCCGCCTCGTCAGTGCGTGCCCTCTCTCCAGTGCTGCCAAATACAGTGCTACAGCACGGATCTGGTCCCGAATGCAGTAGAGGTTTCCTCGCTTTCCGTACCTAAGATCCGGTAACTGGTTGCAAGTCAAAGACAAAGCGTGGGCGTCCTTCGAAGGGGGAGATGAGTTATGGACGGAGGCGACAACGAAAACTCGGTTTACTGTCAGTTAAGACATGATACTGAGTACACCGCTCACGCTAATTAGTCGTCGTTCGCAATTAGTCGTGGATTTGCACTTTAGTGACATCACAAACTCGAGATATTCGACAAATATGATCAAATCTAAAGAAAAAGACCGGTTTTCAGCAGGTCTTATCGGGCTCTTTGTTCCAGTATGCTCGGCTTAGCAATTAGACCGGTAGGTTTTACAAAACGGACAGCTGAAATACCAGTATATTGGACTTCGATCTGTACACCACAATTAGTCAGGGTATGACTAATTAGCGTGAACGGTGTAAATACTACGGATACAGCTTTACAATAACGCTGTATGGCTTTGCTCTACTTTATTAGATATGTTACCGCAAAGGACGAGTTCAAGCGTACCAGAAATCACGTTCAGATTGGTGCCGCTTGAGTGCTCGTAGTCACCCTGCTGAATAAAGCGGAAGACCGAACGTACACCGTGACACAATGCAAGGATAATGTGAATATGGAACAAATATTGTTCTCTGGTTATTATATTGCTAATACTTGTTGTATTGGACGTGTAGATAAAATGGTTGAAGAAGAAATGGTGTTTATATCGGGAGGACCAGCATGCTACCGGATATGTCCCAAAGTCTGCGCCTCCACCTTGTTTGGAGCTCATGATGGAGCACTGGGCTCCAAAGCCTGGCATGCAGAGCACATCTTCGTGTGACGGCACTACGGTTCGCGAGGATGTTGACACTGACAATGTCTCGTCTAACGACGACACCGCCGCTTCGAGCCACAACATACGCAAGCAAACTAACGGTGAATGTGTCGAAGAAGGCGAGCGCCTTTTTAATACTTTTTATTTCTCCAAAAGCAAAAATACTCCTACTAATTATTGTTTTACAGGATTGCGTGAATTGGCCGATGGGGTCAACGTGATGGGTGAAGCCATGAAGTCCAACTCTTCAACGGCTAGTGACTCCGCGTTTGTTCCAAGATGTTGTAGCATCGCTCTCAAGCCAAGAAAACGCTCTAGACCTGCAAACCGCTGCTATCAATGAGTTGATGTAGACTCTCAGAAACAAAAACTAGCTTTGTATTGCCTTCCCATAAAACAAACGTGCTAACTCGTCGCGTTTAGCCCTACTAAAAGCACGCAAGTCGGTATCCGGCTCCGTTTCCAACACACTATCAGTATCTTCCTGCTCGTTTCGACTTATAGTGTGATCATTAAGGTCAATCAAAATAGTGTGCAGGATCATTGCAGACAAAATACACCTTGTGCAATTCATGATAGCCTTTTGTGCTAGTTGTCTTCATATCAGTCGAAGTCTTTGCTTTAATATTCCAAACGCACACTCAATAGCCATCCGTGTCGCACTATGATTGCAATTGTAGCGTTCCTGAATACGTGACAGTTTACCGTCTTCTTCCCGTGGTATGTATGGTTGTTAGGAGCTCGCAACTCAGCGTAAATCCGGCATATCCAAGGAAATGACAGCCACGAGGATTTGTATTTTGAGCTGAAGTGACAATTGTAGATAATTGCCAGGTCGTTTTGTCACTGCGTCACCCCGGCCGCATATCATAATCCATAAATCGCCGTCGAAGATCACAGATAGATTGCATGCTAATCGCAGGGTAGTAGCCCTTACAATACCATCCTTCATGCTCAGCAGATCGAGATATTTCAAAACGTGATCTATCTACTGCTTCACAAACGTACGGAAATCCTCTAACATCAGCGAATCCTTCCAAAATTTTCCTATATCCGTAAGAGTCGGGTTCCGGGATATATTTTGAGGAGGCATTTAGGCCATGAAGGAGATAGAGTTAGGAAACATGAAATACACCGTTTGAAAGAAGAAGGAAAACGTAGTCTGCACATGCATGTCCTAAGCGGACCGACTGTCTTACACGGCATTTGGACAACTTGAAAAGACGACGGTTCAAGTTCCGGGACACGGAGCTTAATGACGCCTTTTCGTGTGCAACGCTTCAGAAAACGTGGGTCTTCCACACGCATCAGCTTGCGTTCGTCTGTTTCTCTGCGCTTCAACTCCGCTTGCTCACGCTTTTCAGCCAACACTTTTCCCCGTTTCATTCGCTGTTGAGCAGCTTCTTCTTTCGCCGCCTTAACCAAGACGGCTCGGCGTTCTCTCTCAATCTGGCGGCGGTTTTTATCCTCTTGTTTCAGCCGCGCCATCTCCTCTTGCTTTGCAACCATTGTCGAGATATCGTCAGCTGTCATCAGGGTGCCGCCAGAAACAAACTTTTCAGGCTCTGATTTCTCCTTTCGCTTTCGAGTTTGTGCTTTGAGTTCATCTATCCCCCACTGGTTTATAGAGAGCACTCGAGTCTCATCAGGATCCAAACCGCTTCGCTCCTACCACCTCCTTGTCTATGGTGTAACGAAGGTGTTTGCTGAGAGCAGTACTTTGTTTTCTCGCTGACTTGGTTTGTCGCCAATGATGCCGTCTATCATTTTGTCACGACTGAGGGGATAAAGACCTGTCCGCTCGAAGCCGTCAACAATGTATGCCCTGGTAAAACACCTAGTCAAGGCCTTCGAAGCGACAGCCACCATGTCACTTCGTTCGACTATGCGCCGCTCTTTTACTCGAAAAGGTCCCTTTTCGTCCTCAACAATGCGCTTGAAATGATGGAACACCGATACATCCAGAGGTTGGAAAAAATACGAAGTGTGAGCGGGTAGAGCGTAGAGAAGAATACTATGTTTCCGAGCGTATTGAAGTGTTCTGCTCGAAAAATGACATTTGTATCCATCTGCCACCACTAGTACGGGTCTCTCTGGCGATATGATCTGCACGAACCACTCGAAGTACTGGATAAACAGCTTGGTCGTGAGAAATGCTGATTCACTTGCGGCAAATATCGATCCGTCTAAACCTCCTGCTGTATCATGTACTCTGATTTGTTTGCCAGGCAAAATGAAAAATGGAGGCTCAAATCCGCCATCAGCGTTAACGCCCACTATAGTCGACACGTTCGTGCGATCATTAGACTCTTGAATATTTGCACGCATGTTCTAATTAGCTAGCACTTTCTTCGTACTGCTGCGCGTTTGGGGACACATGCCGGTTTCGTCAAGATTCCAAATGCGTGAAGTTGGGATATCTGCAACAGAAGATAGCACTTCTTTGAAATTGTTGTAATGCCTATCCACGTTTTCAACAGTAGACGTTTTAGCCCGACAAACCTCCAACGACTGCGCACGTCTCGAACTGAAATCAACACTGTGCTTGACAACAAATCGCTGGATGTAGCTCTTAGACAGAAACATTTCGGGAATTTCTCGACTGTACGAGCTGTTTTCGATGACATTGCGTATGAACAATCCAAGCTCGTCTTTTGTAAAGCATAACACGTGTCTCATACGCATAGTCACCGCTTTCACAACGCCGCTAACCTCACCAGGAGACAAAATTGGCTCTGGACCATTCCGAGAGGTCAGCTTTACTTGACCCGATGTACGGCGATGGATTTTGCTTTTGCTGACACCAAACCTCGTAGAGGCTGATCGTAGCAATAGCTGCTTCTCATTGACAGCGTCTACAGCTTGCCTGAGCCTCTCCATTTCATCAGGCAAGTCATTTTCCTCTTCCAACGCGCACGACTTTGAGGTCTGGTCACACTTTGGCTTGGATCTTTGCAGTGAATGGCCGACTGCCAGCAAGTCGCACACTGATCGATAGCTCTTTTAACTGGTTAAAATGTCGTGTTAATGTTTCAGGAGAAAGCTAGCTGAAGCGGGCAGCAAATCTTGTTGGATATCACCTGTCCCGGAACTTGGTGTCCCGGAACTTGGATCTTACGGATACCCAGCGCTTGTAGACAGCATTTGGATAAAATCCTCAGCCCGCATACAAATAACACGAAGCAACTTGTTTATCGTAGCAACACTGTGAGGCTGGGATATACATAAACCAAGGCCTGCATCCTTCATACTTCCAAACGAAGCTAGATACAGCAATAATAAGCCCAAGTGCTTTTCAACTAAGTGCTCCAACCCGTGAAGTAGATGAGGAGGGGCATGAGGGCGGAAAAACTTACAAATCTTGACGAGAGAACAGCGCATATTACCTCGAAATCAAGAATCAAAACACGGAGATGCCAATAGCGCGTCAAAGTCAAGTTTTGTTACAGTTAACTGATTTTCATTGTTTTTTCGAAGCCGTCCCGTGGCCGGGGCAATTGCTCCCGCACACACCGTCGCCAAAAGTAGCATTGCTGCCGCTTCTTCTACCCCATCGCGGTGCTCCATAGCAGCCACAAGTTTGTTTTGGTGTCTTTTGTAAATCAGTGCATATCTCGGAAAACTATCCACCTTTTATTCCCACCCCTTACCCCTTAGGGTGGGAATAAACAGCTTGTCGGGGAATAAACCGATGGCCAATCAGAATGCATCTTTTAATTTCTCAAAACCAGACCCCGACGGAGAAGTCAGGGCCTTAGTTTGGTTTGTAAGTAGTCTTTTCTTAAATCACAAATATTCGCAGCAGCAGCCAAAGGGCATCTGTCAACCAAGTGAAGGAATGAAGTGGGCTTAAAGCGGCTTTGGTGAAAGGCATCAGCAGCTCTAAGCAGAGATTTGTGGGTCGATACGCGAAATTAACGGTGTGGACATGGATTACAACTCTAGTCTTTAAGCTTCAGCGCACCAAGTCGCAGCTTCAGTTTGAGGCTGTTATAAAAAATACATGCCTTTCCAGAGCTAGAGAAGGGAACTGAAGATGAAGAAAGTGTAGCTGACTATCTCACCAAAATGCACTCAACCGATTGGACTGTGGCTAAAGATTTTGCGTTTTTTCCCTTAGAAGAGGCTTGGTACATGTCGAAGTGGCCTAGTTCTTTACAGTGTGGAGAACGAGGGTTTGGTTCTCCACACTGTAACGTACTGAGCTTCAATCTATGAGGGTTCGCACAGCCAGCATTGATGCTCTTAACAATGTTTAAAACCATTTTGACCTTCGAGATAGTTTGTCACAAGCCGCTTTAAAACAAATCTCCCCCAGCGCTGCCAAAACAATTGGCGCTAGCAGAGATAAATTACCGACTATTAGCCAATTTTCACATTTAATGTGAATTTGTTTTGGAAAAAAGTCGGAAATAACGCGACTCCCTTTGATGTTCTTAAAGGAGTAAATTGTACAGACGTGACAATCATTACAGAAACAGAGTGATACATTTTTCATTGTACACAAAACGTTTTCAACACAACAGGGGTCCCAGCCATTACGGAACAGTATATGTAAACAAGAAATAAAATGTTGATATAGTAAAACATTACGTAACCGATGCAAGACTAACGAGCGCCCTTCTGTGTCGCCACCTACTAGCCAGTATCCAATTTGCAGTGACTCCTTGTGGTGTTCCGAAACCCGACATCAAATTGTTTTTATATCTGTTTATTTACTGGAGATATAGTAGCCTCATTCAGTCGCTACGGTGGGTGGCAGTGCTGATCTTTAAATTGACAGTGGCAGGGTTGCTGCTGCCAACCATCGTGTGATGAGTGAAGTTTAGTGTTGCCGACCCGAGCTAGCAATAGATACATAGTATGTATACATCGTGTACAGACAAATAGTCAGTTAGACAGTGTAGAATTTGCTTTGTGGAGAGCAATACACGAGGCAGAAGCTTTAGGAGGTGCTAACTCCTCCAGCTGTGTGTTTACTTCCAAGACCTACTACACTTATTAACAATTGTACGATAGCGCAATAATTGCGTTTTCCTTAGAGTGTGACCTAAGAAACGAAGTAGATATTTTTATTTGTATAATGCTTCATTAGACACGGGCTACTACAATTTCTAAACTAAATGTCTGCTCTCGCGCGAACTCGTTGAGATGGAATTGTGTTCTTCTAGTACCAGTCAGCTTCTCAAATACAGAGGTTATCATTTTCTGTTTTATATTTGCTACCGTGGAGTATTATTAAGCTTCGATGTAGGTTTCAAACAGCATGAAACAATGCATCTGACTCAAACATGGTCCCTCATAAAAATGTTGACCTAAACACGGTCTCGCATGATAAACTTCCCACGCAGGAACCAGCAGGCTTAAAATTGTTCGTATCGTGTTTCAACTGCATCGAGAACACATAAGATTTAGAAGTGTTCTCGACGCAGTCGAAGTCGGCAGCAAAATATGTATGTAGTAAACCTTGTAGCTAGGTCTGACTAAATTTTAGCCTGGCACAGTGGTCCACCAACAAGTATCTGTTGTGGCCACCGTAACGAAACCATCTAAACTCTATCGTGTTTTATCTAAAACTGATCGTCACTTTACGTGTTTTTAGAGAGCGCGATACTCCATTTCGTATTAAAAACCATACCCGCATTATTAGGTCAGATACAATTGACGGCTACCACAAAGTATACAAAATCCAAGTCCGATGAAACAACATGATTGCTTCATTACGCCTGATCGCCCACGGTCACCAGTGTCGTGGATAGTTGGCAGTGTTATCGGGGCGAAATCGCCGGAAGAAGTTTTTCCGTACTAAAAGCGTCCTAGACGTCCTAACTTGTCCTAATACCTACTGTCATAAATTACGGTATTGGCACAAAACTTCGGCATGGGTTATAGGATCGTTAGGACAGTTAGGACAGTTAGGACAGTTAGGACAAATACGAAAGTTGTAAGGCTACACTACCCATGCCAACGAGAGATATCCCATGGCTTACAGAATGCAGAATGCTACTCAAACGCCATGTATTCCCCGGGGACTTCAACGTCCACAGACCGCGCATGAGCAGGAGCGCTCTGTCGACCATGCTTGATGTCGTCCAGCAGTTTTATGTAGGAATGTGCCTCTGCCTTTGCAGCTTCAATGAAGACGAGAATACTTGGATGTGGCGCACCAATGCGAGCAGCAAAATCGCGATTGTACTTCTCCAGCGGGTTATTAGTCCGATTTATCATGCTCACATTGTTGCGCCGCATCTGGCTCACGTTCCACAGCGACGTGTCGAACCTCTTTGTCCACGTTCGCACAAAATACTTCCAGAAAGCGTTCCATTTAGTCTTTGCTGCGGTCTCATCGATGATGCTTCGAACATACCGTAGTCCCTGCCAAAAAAAATTAATTTTATTTTTGTAATATTTTCCGTAAGTAAAATACAAAAATTACGTACCTTGTCCAGCACATCTTCGGCAGGAATGACAGTAAGCACGTCCAGTTTTCCCGACTTCATGGCGTCTGCGATCTGTTCCTTGGGAATCTTCAGTTCTATCATCTTCCTACGTAGAGCCTGCTTCCAGTGGAAGAGGCAGCCAACAATGTTGGCTGCAGGGAACTGCTCAATCACAGCGTTAATGAGCGCAAGCTCAAAGTCACAGGTAACATCACGAGGCTCCAGCTGGCGGTCGGACGCCATGATGAGCTGCTCTAGTACTCGCCAATACGTTTCTTGGCTTTTCGAATTGACGAGTACGTAGAGTAGTGGCACGTATACGTCGACACTAGGATCGTAGACCATAGCAATCAGGCACTGCGAGAAACCTTTTGGTACCACCGAAAAGGTACCATCAATAAAAAGGGTCAGCTGAGGGTACCGTAGAATCCGCAGTAAGTCCGGATGCCCAAAGCAGAGCATACGCTGTATGCCGGCGGTGGTGAGGCGAGCCATGCTGAATTGTAGGAACGGGCGCGGGTCTGAGTCGCTAATGCTTCGCACCGGTGCAGCCTCAATTGCACGGAAAATGTCGCCACCGGTGGCACCTTGGCGTACGTTTTTGATGATCGTAACACCACTCGGACGCGCAATACCGTAGATAGTTGACGGGTGATGCTTGGTACGGAAACTATCAAAGACGCGCTGCCACAGAACACCAGGTGCAACAGCGAAGTCTTTAATGGCGCGATCTTGCAGCTCCAAAGACATGTCGTGGCGTACGTCTGCGACTTCTTCTAAAATTTCTTGGTCGCAGCGGTGAATATTTTTTTCGATGATAGTGCCCCCCTTCTTGACTACAAGACGTGCTGGACACCCAGTCCGGAACTTCACGCAGCTGAAATAGGTTGTTCCTGTCTCCGGGACGGTGCGCTTCTTGCAGAAGCGGTAGTTCTTGTGCTCCATGGACAAAGTTGTCAAGTGACAATAAAAATTAAAACAGCTATGTGTTTCTGCATGATTGGTTCCCGTTAACTTTTAAAAACCTCAATCCCAAGTTCGACTCAAAATAGGTTTTAGGATATGTCCTAAATTTCCGACAAAAATACCGGTTTTTAATTTTGGACAGTATTAGGATTGCAATGTTTTTCCGGATTTAGAACCTTTTTAGGATACATTTTGCAATCTATTCCAGTAATTTACGACGTATTTTAGGATTTTGTAGGACGGTTAGGACAGGATTAGTATAGAAAATTCGACACCAAAAATCACCGCCGCCGAATTGCAGACAGAGTGCCCTCACTTTCAAAGGGCCAGACACGTCCGTGGTCAGAATTACTACCACCGAAAAATTCAGCTCTACATGCTCGAGCAAAGACCTGTAATATCCGTGTAAAAGTAATTGGCGCGACTCGCCAATTACTTTCCGGTATGGATTGGGCGGATTACGCTAAGATGAACGGCGCCCTTCCCCTCGTGGACATCACAAGATAGAACGCTTAAGCGGAGCCAAAAGCATGATTGTTCAGTCGGACATATGGCCTCAGACAGGCTTATCAGACGAAAAGAGGTTCAATCTGGATGGACCTGATGGTCTATGTCATTGCATACGCGGCCTGCAAGTGGGACAATTCGTCGTCAGAACGGTGGCGGAGCTGCTATGGTTTGGGGTAGCTTCAACTCGGAGGGGAAGTCAGAGCTAACTATACTGGAAGGGCGTCAAGCGTAGGAGCACTACATCTACACAGTGTCGGCGTTTATGCTCTCATTCGCTCACTTCCACCACGGCCTGGACTACATCTATCAGCAGGATAACGCCTCCATCCCCCGATTTAAGCTCACAAAGCAGTATTTGAGAAGGTAGTCATTACCCTTCTAGACTAGCCTGCTCGCTCGTCGGATATAAAATCGACCGAGAATTGCGTGAAGCATGATTTCTAGTGCGGCTGACCACAATGTTAAATAGTTTGATAGCCTTGCTGAGCTGAGAGCTGTGGCTTTCTCATCGAAGTTACAAGCTTCACAAAAAAAAGGACGCGTCTAGCGTGAGATACACTAGACGCGTCCTTTTTTTGTGAAGCTTGTAACTTCGATGTCTTTACGCTAAGCGGTCATTTCGTTTAATCTGAATTGGATTTTGTAAACGTTGAGATAACCGAAATTGCATACCAGAACTAAATTTTACTGGTTTTAGATAAAGTATCACTTCAGTAATCGGATACGATAAACTGTTCGGTTTAACTGTCCCTCCAGCACTGTCCTCTCAAAAAAAGTAACTGTCATTGGGCTATAAAACCATATCGGGCGCACTTATCATTTAATAACACTTTCTTTGTTCATTCCAGAATGTGTACCATTGAATGCTTACGCCACTGTCCAATGGCTGTAGGGCCACTTTGCTAGCAAAACTGTTCTTGCTACTTACCTTTAAAAGAGCGCGACAACGGTTCTCCGGCCACGTTCAGCAGATAAATGTTTTTAAGAAACGTAGGTACGTTACACTCCTGGCCATAATATCGACCCATATTTTGGCTATGAATTTTTCTACTGAGCGCTAGCCAGTGCCATTTAGATATGTGCTGTATAACTTCGAACGAAACATAGTTACGATGAGAAGTTTGCGGAATTCGAGCTGCGAGGGGGTGGGGAGGAAAGGGTCTTAAAAAAAGAATAATTAAGTCGCACGAAGAAGCTCTAAAATGTTGATAGCCTGCGCTCGAGTACCGTAGATGAGTTGAATACACAGGATGTTTGGAACAAATATTTATCTTTGACACTAACGTACTACCACTACGGCTTTCTACACCGCTGACGGATCGGAAGAGGGTCACAAGAGGACAGCTTACTTATCCCCCTTTTTTGTTTGTAATGTTTTTCGAGCAAGGGTCAGTTCCAGTAATAAATGGCGGTAGAATGCCTAATAAAACCGTAGCACCACCAATAGAATAGACTGTCCCACGCGCACAGAAAACGTAGATTTTATGGTAGCCGAACACTTTTTGCTTCCTTGTGATGCCATTTTCTGTGCGTGTGGGATAGTCTATTCTATTGGTGGTGAATGGCGGCAGAATGCGGCAGAATTCATTGGTGGTGCTACCGTTTTAAATGGCATTAATTAATGGCGGCAGAATGCCTAATAAAACCGTTGCACCACCAATAGAATAGACTGTCCCACACGCACAGAAAATGACATCACAAGGAAGCAAAAAGTGTTCAGCTACCATAAAAACTACTTAGCTATCGAAAATTAAATTTAGCTTCAACTCTCTGTCGGTATGTTATAATAAATCACAATAGATAGCGGACCGCGCGAAGAAAGCAGTTCGTTAACTATCATTGTAGTTTGTGATGACTAAATACGATGAGTAAAATCCAAGCCGGGGGCTCTGAAGATCATATACAGCTAGAAGAATGGAGCTCCGGCGCTGACAACGACAGACAGCGACCTTCGTGGACGCGAATTTTGCAGAGCCGGATACATTAGCGGAGTACCGTAGTCACACGCAGCTGACAGCTGCAACCCAGGTGGATGTTACAATACATTAGATTTTCAGCAATGATGCGTAGCTATGTTATATTTTGAATCTCATCCAAATTTGTCACTTTGGGTTTATTAAGTTATAAACACAGGAAACCAATCAGTTGATCTGATTGGTCAAAATACAATTGCTTGCTCGAACTGACAAGTCACATCTATATTACGGCGCAGCGAGCGGCAAGCTGCTGCTGATCAGCTTTCAGCCACACCTAAGCTGGCCTTCACGTTACATCTCCAAGATCACCCGACGTAAGAGGTCACCAATCGCTGGGTCAGCAAGCAAGACATCGCTTATTAATAAGTAGAAGCATCGATATGCTTGCTGGCCCCTGCGTTCTCATTTTCTTTGCCGACATTGCTTTTGAACCTACACAGCCAGGGCTCTCTTTGGACTTTTTCCCCTCTCTGTCTTTTGGCAACGCTACCTGTCCACCCGCTGCCGTTCACAACGCCATCGGTACCTTCACTACTCCGTTACAACTGTGGTGGTAGACGCTCGCCAGCTTCACAAGGTATTTCAGGTGTCCAGGATCAATATAGGACGCTGAGACGTGCTAATGCACCCTACAATCACTCTCCTAAGCTTTACGCGTGTGTGGTTTGTGCTCCAAAGAAAGGGGCGTGTAGTAATCAGTTTAGCTGCTTTTCTCGGCAGAAAACCGCTGATATTTTGTGCAATCCAAGGTAAGAAATATTTTTATTAGCTCACCAGCTTATCGGTAGTGTATTTTATCACTAGAATGTAGTATTTTAACAGTCATTTGGTTTTTCAGCAGTGCAAAATGGAGGAAGCTGTAACGAAACAGCACGTCCGTCCTAACACCGTATTCCGTGCCTGTACTGTTTCTGATGTCATGGGTACACCAAGCAGGAACTTGCAAAGCTGTACAGTAAGTCCGTAAAGACTATTTGTACGATGAAATTAGGGCACAACCGCTCGTTAATTCAACAGGCGCTAGAGCATTTACAGCTTCTCACAGGCAGTGGTTGTGTGAGTTTTACGCTGGCCACCCACTAGCGTTTTTACATGAAGCACATCTCGTTTTCAGCGTGCTCATCGTACTAAGATCTCAAAGTCGTTCGGCTGGCGCAGCATTCAAAACGGCCTGAAGATACAAGTAATACACATAAAAGAAACAATATATTTTTCGATTCGTTGAGAAGCTCAGTCATATTGAATGGTGTCATCACAGCCTGGTGCTCCTGGATAAAACGCCATTCGATATTAGAGAACTCATTAGGAAAATAGGAAAGGGGTCCGACAATTGCCATTAGAGGCGATTTCCAACGTAAACACAGACAATCGATTTTGGCGTTTTCGGTGTAAGTGGGGTACTACTAGACCACTCCGATGTTCAAGGCAGACTCGATAGCTTTAAATCTGCTAAGTGCTGCAAGGACTTCGTTTATTAATCAAATGAAAATTTTCGGCAGTAGCCGGGGTCATATTCGGTCTGGATTCTAGATGATGCATCCATTCGTAGACATCCAGAATTCATTCACTTTTTAAGAAGTATCGGAATAGCTCCACTTTTTATGCCACCGTACTTCCCATTTTAATACAAATGAGCTGTGATTTGGATATATCAGGAGATCCTTGAAACTCTGAACAAACGAGTAAACAGGATTTACGAAGCTTTTTAGCGATTTAAAGATGTTGGTTGAGCTGGAAAGAGTATAGCACTATGGATGGAAAGCTCAAGGTAATTTTGACCCAAGTGGACCCCGTTTGAAGGCAAATCAGTACCTACCAGCTTCAAGGAATACCGTGGTGAACACGGAAGAAGGTGAAGGCAGGCATGGCTTGATTAAGGGAATATTAATAGTATCTCTCTTAACCCCTTACTTCCCGTGACAAAAGTGGGGGGTATATTTTGTTGTTATGTTGGAGGTCCATCATGAATTAATATGAGAGTTTGTATGCTTCAGAATCCGTCCGGTTTTGTCCTGTGGATAGTAGAGGATACCTCCAGTAAAAAAAAAGACGAATCCAACTTACCAGCATCTTATGTTGGCTCTAGTGATTGTCAAAATAGTTTAAGATGACTGGGCAATATAAGAAATGCCCTGTTTATTTGGAGGCCATGTTTTTGCATCATGGCACGCGGCTAACACCACTGCCTTGAAAAGCGAGAGCCAATAGAAAATGTTAAGAAGATGACGTTTCAATTGATTACGTGCCCCAGCAACGAAAACAAACTAAAAACACTCAGAAAAAGGCTTCCTAGGCGTCACTCGCCTCCGCTTCGTTGTCCAAGTCGTTTTCAGCTTTTTAGCGGTCGCTTTGAACGGTGCTCTCGACATCCGCGCTGCGCCGACGTCGCTTCTTGCCAGGGTGACGTGAAGGCGGTCGGTCGCGGACTTTGTGGTCCATCGGCAGGCGCTGGGGAATGTCGTTTCCGTTGTTCCAGTCCGTATACCATACGTGAAAACACGTCTTAGCTCGTCCTTCACGAGCTACGCTACACATATACTTGCGGCGATTTCCTGTAGAGCACCCGGGACAGAAGTATTTCGTGTACTTCCGCGGCTTGACCTTGAATAGCGCGCATACTTTGCAGGATCGGTGGCGTCGCTTCAGTGTTGTGTTCTCCGTCTACGGTGTCCGGATTCTCCTCTAGTGTATGCCAATTAGCGATAACATCATCTGGATCTGTATGTCTGCTCGAATATGATCTGGCTGGCGACGCAGCAGTCCAGGCTTGGGCTCGAGTTGCTTGCGCGATAGTATCGAAGGTCTCAATAGAATCCACGGCCAGAAGCTGGTCCATCAAGGTCTCGAAGAACTGCAAGCGTTTCGCCGCGCTCAGGTTGTTCATCTGCCGGTAGTGGCGAAACACGATGAAGGCGTTTACGAGCGCTATGTCGAACAGCCCGAAGAACAGGGTTTCATAGTACTTTCTCGTCTTGTGACTGAGCTGGACGCTGTAGCGCTGCATCCGGAGCTGGTCGTGCACATCGACGCCACCCATCCAGCGGTGGTAGTCCCGTACCAACTCCGGAGCAGGTACCGGGGTCATCTCTCCGTGCACACGACGCATTACAGTCCCAGTGACTCGGCTGCCTCCGCTGGAGAGCATGTGGACCGGGTTACGATCCATCCACATGAGTGCCGTGATTGCTGGGAACATCTTGTTCTCTGCTATCTTCACCGTGCCCTGAGGAGGAACTACCTCTTTTCGACCATTCACTTGCTTATACTTCTTCGACGTAACCACTCCATCCGCATATCCAGTGCGATCTGTTTGTATGGTTCCAGTCAGGTACATTCGTCGATGGAGGAATTCTAACGCCAGGCCCACCGAGGTATAGAATCTATCCGTGACCACTAAGCGCCAGGGGCTTGTAAAACTAGGCGGGCACAAAGAATTCATGTTCCGGATCACAGCGGCTTCTCCATAGTTGTTGTCCTCATGTACTGGTGTCCGGAGATGCGTCTTGGCTCCACAATACACTTCGAGTCTGCATACAAACGCCAAACACATCTAAAGTTAGCCTTATGTTGGATAACATTGTAGAGAGTAGTGCTAATGTTGATCCAAGCCAACATAAGCACTTGGACCAAAGACTACGAAGCGCAACCAGCAATGGCTAGTTGCGCTTCGCAACCAGACTCACCTCAGGCAGTACGCTGTCTTGGCACATGCCGCGACGAATATCTTGGTTCCCCATTTATGAGGCTTATCTTTGTTGAACTGGCGGGTTGGATTGTATCGCGATCGGGACGGGAGGGTGGCTTCATCGAAGCTGATGACAGGAGGGGTGCGGTAACCTCGAGCAAAAGTCCTCTGTAGCCCGTCGACTACCGGTCGTATCTTCCATGCGCGGTCGAGCTTCGCCTGAGGCGACTTGTTGTTGCTGAAGTGCAGGTAGCCCATTATATGGAAGAATCTGTTCTTCGACATGAGCTGACCGAACCTGTTGGACGGAAATGCACCCACCTTCTTTAGCCCCTAGTGTGCGGCGATTCCTTTCCTGATCGGAGTCAACATCCGCGCGATCAGCAACGCCATGACGCGAAGAATTTCCCACGGTTCAATCTTAGGGACGCTTGACAACCGTCGCCGGATGGCACTCAACTCTTCAACCTCCCCTCCACTGGTGCGCTGCTGGTCTCGGATCCCTCGGGCCCGATGCACAAGTGTCTGCGACTGATAGTTGTTCGATTCCAACGTGATCTGCAACCACAGTCTCGGTGGCAAAAAGTAGAACAACAGTGCAAGCGGATCTTCCGCAAAAGCCATCACACTCTCGCTGGGTCCAAACGGTCCGTCGTAGAGGTCAGCATACGTAGGGTCGGGGCCAAGCTTGTCAGGATCTGCAAGAGCAAGAGTGATGAAGGATGATAAGTATATGTTGGAGCTTATGTTGGATCAAGTTAAAACTCGATCTCATTATGTTGGACTGCATCAACATGAACGCACCGTAGGCATTCCCACCCAGTCTTTCGCATGTTCTTGAGAACCTTCTTGTTGCGAGCAGCAGACAAACAAAGCGAGTCTAGAAGCGTCGTCGCGTTGGGGTCACCGACCTCGTCTTCATCCGTGAGCTCGCCGAGGCTCCAGTCTTCACTCCACCCGCTATCATCGTCTTCTTCTTCGGGCTCCTCATCGAATCCCGTCTCCTCGTCAGAGTTCAACCTAGTGCATTGCTCAGCACCAATCTCCATTAGGTTCGGGTCTCCACTCACCATACACGTCGGGCTTCCAAATGTACGTTCCACTTCTCCCTCCCCATCACCCGTGGACAGACCCGGAGAGGCCCCTGTAGTGCCCACTGCGTCCTCGTCATCACCACTGACCAGGTTGTCGTCTTGTAAAACAGGACGTCGACGTTTCTTCGATTGACTTGACTTCCGAGGCTTGGGGGGGGGTCGACGGCTCGTGCCAAGAGCTGGCGGCCTCGGCGTCATCTGCTCTTTTGTTGACCTCCGTCCAAAAAGTACGCGCAGGGGTGTCCGCATCGTTGTCCACGCGAGCCGCGACCTCGCTCTCCAAATTGGACATCAAGTCGGCCATTATTTCGACCACCGCTGGTTCTAGTGGCACATGCGCCTCGGTAGGTGCTGCGGATGACGACGGTATCGCCATTGCCTCAGCAGCGACGTCCGTCGCGTCAACCTCAACGTCCTCTGCGTCCTTGGCTTCGGCTTCCTGGCTAGGCTTCCCAGGGTTTGATGGCTTGTACACTCTCGTCGCCTTTCGGACTTCCATGGCTGGTGTCGTTAGTTTAGCGCGGTATTTAGCAGCTCGTTTCTTCTGCGGCTTTGCGGCAGCGGGTTGCTTAGCCTCCGCAACGGAAGAAACACGATCAGCATTCGAAAAGGCACTTTCAGCGGGTTCTGCGTTCTCCTGAGCGCCAGCTGTGTCTCCACCACTACCGCCAGCACGATCACGGTCATCACGAGCACCTAAAATCACAACAGAGTCAGCACTACCGCTTTCATCAAAGTATGCAGTACCGTCACGATGACGTGGTTCCACCACGTTTCGCTCTGCAAGAGCCACAAATCGGCTCAGCGCTGCGTTGTCCCGAAAAAGATGGCGGCGGTGTCGATAGCTGAGCTTGGTCAGCAGCTGCGCGTGTCGTTCCTTTGTCTCTCCTGCAGTGTCTCCTGGTTCCGTGGTCCGTGGTGTCCGCCCGGGTGGCCCTTTACCTGCTGTAGCGACCATCGCTTTTGGTCTTACGTGCAAACTGCGAAATTGAAAAATGAGGAGAGATTTGGGCTGGCGGCCACCAGTTCAAACGGGAATGGCGTGCTTTTACTTTGTCACACTATCCTGATCCAAAACCCCGAGCCCTGTGCAATGGCTCGTTTTGAACCCATAATACTACCTTGACTTCAGTATGCCGATCTCAATACATCTGTTCCAATACAAAAAGCAAGTATAACTTTCGCTTATGATGGTCCTCCAACATAACATAGATGCCCAAAAAAAAAGATACACCCGTTATGTTGAGCGGTCCAACATGCGGGAACTAAGGGGTTACGCGAGTGTTTCAGCGCTCAAATAAAACAAATTAATCTTGATGATCTATGCTTCTGCCTTTTTAAGTCGCTCAAGTGGATCTATAACATCATTTACGAGTGGCAGTGAGATATCGGATAGAGACGTCCCTAAAGTCGCCTTTCTATCAATTAGCGTTCAATCTGTTGTCAATAGGCTGTTCGTGCGCTTCCCACTGCTGCTTTTGAGCTGCGTTGCCTGTAAGTGGAGTATTCGCACATACGGGCCGACCGAGTGAGGATCGGGAACTGTCGCTCCACTTACAGGGCAGCCAGCTTAGGCAACCTAGCGCTGTACTATTGTCGAGAGCTTAGTACGTCACGAGTTCGGGTTGATCAGTTCTACCTCTTGTGACGTGATTCGTCTACATTCGCCGCTCTACTGCGTCGGGCTAAAATGCTGCGCGCTACACTTCTTTCTGTTGCTCAACCACCCCACGATGTGACATCTCTGACGTACTACCAGCAGTCAGGATCTCCTCGTGATCTAGAGCCATCGAAATAGCCAATTCATAATCATTGATCATCAACTTAGCTGTTTCATCACGCACCTAAGCAATCCATTGATTTCAAGCTTGATT
Organism: Phytophthora infestans T30-4; assembly: GCF_000142945.1. NCBI lineage: Eukaryota > Oomycota > Peronosporomycetes > Peronosporales > Peronosporaceae > Phytophthora > Phytophthora infestans. The sequence goes on along the minus strand of NW_003303734.1, from coordinate 1,957,758 downwards.
GGTCTTTGTGCTGCTCACTACGTGGCGATTATAGCTGAACGGTATGACCTTCGGCCATAATAGCTCCGTCGGATCCTCGACTAACTATGTGCCATCGTGCTTTACGGCTTCGCCTTCGACCTTGCAGCTAAGCCTGCCCAGATCTTGTGTAAAATATCGCTGCATTCACGGCAAAAAAAGATACCTCAAGCGTCTCGTCAGATGTGTCGTGTTGACCAGCCGTACATACTCGGTTCACTGAACAAAGAGCTGGTGTCGATGCTGTGCTGCTGTTTGGGTCGCTGGACTCCATCACCATCGGCACCCTAGACGGAGTATTACCGATAGTAACTGCACGGGCAGGAGAAGCTTGGCCTTAGAAATGTTGTGGTGGCATACAAGTGAGTGGATATGGTAATACTTGCGGCGACTCACGAGCTCCAGATCGCCCTAAAATTAGCATAGTTAGTGCGTCAACCTTAGCAATACAAAATATAGTTTAAGCCGATCTGAAGCTGTAGGAAATGGTGCTTGTCTCGAACGTACTTCATCTGGTCTCGTTGTCGAAGATGAATATTCTCGTGGGACCCGTTCTCCTCGTGAAATAACTGCTACAACGCTGTCGCTGGCGGCCAAGTTCCGTTAAGTGAGCAAGTGCTGTAGGTCAACAGAAACCTATGCATCGGAATAAATTACTCTGTTGGCGACGCGTGTCGAAAGCACCGGAAGGTAGTAGAGCACACACAATATCTAAACAGAACTTGCTAATCCCCAGTAGAAAAAAAAGGCAAGATATTGGTGGCCGCACCATGAGTGATACCGCCCAATAGGCGGAAAATCGACTTTGATTAGCAGTAAGCTTATCTTTTGGGGTACTTACTTTTTTGGCTCTCATATCCGTAGGGGGGAAGGGGTGTTGTCCTCCGAATATGCGAATCTGTCCCAAAATTTAATAAAGTATTTCCATTATCGCTGGTGGTCAATTGAACAAATACATTAATGAGAGCTTATGCAACCATCAGCTCGATCTGAAAAAAAAAACGAGGAGAGGGGGGTATTTATTGACTGTTTGCTGCTTGCTCTTCCAAATACGGAGTGAGAGAGCTCGCCACCAACAAGGTATACCGAAACTAAAATCTGGTGTGGACAACACAATTCCGTTGCAATACACCGACATTAAACTCAATTATTAATAATGTGTCACTTTGTACAGGACACACATTGATATCTTTAAGGGCCTGTTCGCGTTGTGCCTGGAGATGGAGATGATTGTGGTGTCCTACGATCTCCACCTCCAGTTGTGTCGCTACGTTCCTTCTCCAGGTGCACTTTAAACCAATCAGGTGCCGATACCATGTGTGGACACGGCACTCACAACCTAGAATCGAGAAGTCACATCCTCATCTTCACGCTCTCCTGCAGAACAAAGAATGATGCAGTTAAGGTCTGAAGACGCCACTCAACCAGAGGACGACGCAGCTATCATACCGGTACACACTCGTACCAGCAGTGGTCAGAGCGCACCACGCCGCAGGAATCAAGGCAGGAACGAGACAAAGCACCCATTTGCGTGGACAGTAAATGCGGCTGAGGTGCTGCTGAGATTGCGATTCGATAGCCTGAAGGGGTTGTTTGATGGCACTAAGAACTCGAAGCAGTTGAGTGCTGCGTGGGATTACCTAGCTGCAGAGACTCACCGTATTGGTGGCCTCGAGGTTGATGCTACCCAGTGCAAGTCAAAGGTACTGTGTATGAGTCTAGCGCTACATTATACGTACAGCAGTTATAAGCAGTACAGCCGCTTGTCCTACTGCAGCACACACAGCTAGCAAAACGTTTTCAATGTCCTCCTCCATAACAAATTGTGAGCCTCTCGTCTCTACCTCCGTCTCCTGTCTCCACCTCCAATAGGTCGAGAAGGATATCACCTCTAATCTCCAGTTGTGCAGTTGTAACAAATGGTTTTTGGCCAATCAATTGTTAGACGTATTTAGTGAGATGGGACCATCTCCATCTCCAGGCACAACGCGAACACGCCCTAAAAGATCGGCTTCGATTATTACCCAATCCGCTTCAACTTGCCAGCAATTTGTTTATCAATCATGTTCCCGTTTTGGTTCAATTTCTTCCAGTCGCGATCTTTTATTCCGCATTCTTCTTCTTGGGTTGAGCAAGATACGTAGCGATGGCGGTATGGAGCTCCGCGGCCTTCCTGGGCATGTTCGGTGACCCGTACCTGCGAGGCACGCCGTACGAGGCCGGAGGGGATCCACAGGCGCTTGTAGGCGCACTAAGCGGCTTGACACGGCTGCTTCAACCGCAACAGCAAGTCCACAATGGGGCAGACCCCGTGAATTTTTCGCTTACAGTTGAACAGGAACGAGTGTTGCACACGACGCTGCTACCTCAGTTGGCATTCTGCGGTCAGTGGGCTGAGATGGGGGCTAAGGTGGAGGACGCCTCGCAATTCCAGGCGTTTTTGGCCGAATGGAAGGCCGAGCTAGCAATGCTCGAAGTGGGGCAGCCCGTACTGGTGCCCGGTGGCTATGTAGGCAACGTTAACAGTCACTCAATCATTTACGTAGTGGAGAAGACGAAGGATACAGAATATTCGTTCACAGTGTGCAACAAAGGCCCAGGAGCGGAGATGTACCACCCGTGCAAGGTGGAGGGAGGCGCCGACAAGATCCGCGTGCAATCTTGCATTCAGATCAGTGCTATCCCAGCTACTCGCTTCCTGGATATGGCTTTCTGGACGCTTTTATTCTCGCTCTGGGTGCGCAAACCGCCATCTGAGTACCATCGAGTGGAGACCATCTATGATGTACTATTACCCTGGCTCGCGGGCGACAAGTTGTTGCCGTTGGCGAGCGAGACGACTGAGACACAAGCACCCACTGATTGGACGACCGCAGCTTTTGGCGGCGTGCACACAGCGCAACGCAGTCAACTGGGCTTCTGCAAGAGCGTGGTCGAAGCAGTGCGATATTTGTGTCTGCGTAGCCGAGCCTTCACGAACGACGAGGTGGAATATGCCATTCTGTACAAGCTGCGCTACCGTCTGTTCCAGCAAGTCGTCAAGGATTTGGAGATCGCTCAAAACCCCGCAAAGCGATCACGGAGGGCACGCTGGACAATGCACTGCGAACACTGTCCACCATCTCGCTGCAGGATTCGCTGCAAGGCACTCACACAGTGACAGATATCGATCCAGAAGCTGTTGTTGGTATTTATTTCGCACTGTCCAAGTCCCGCTGCCTGCCGTAAGCTGACTAAACTGCTCACAGTGTTAAGCGAGAGTCTACATGCAGCAGGAAAGAAGCTCATCGTAATAGTGGTCTCCGTTGACCAGGAACAAGCTGATTACACAGCTTTTGTGGAGAGTTTGCCAGACCACACGTGGCGTATGGTCCCTTTTCCCGAAATGGAAGCTCGGAAGCAACTCATCCAGACGTTTAGTGTCACGAAAGTGCCTCAACTCGTTTTGCGAGGATCCGATGGGGATATCTTGACGCCTATGGGAAAAGAATTGGTGATGTCGGACCCAACAGGCGAGTTTTTCCCCTGGACAAGCGAAGACTTCGCGTTACCAAAATCAACTCTGTCACTGTCTGAGACCAAGTGCATTGCTATGGGTGTCAAGCAAATTGGTCGGAAAACGCTGATACACCATGCACGTAAGAACATCCAAGCTAATGGTCTTAGCCACGTGAACAAGCTGATGCGCCAGACAGAAGAACTCATAGAGTCGGTAGGGGTGACTGCTAGCTCTGAAGGCAAGAGCAAGCGTGGCACTTCTGCACTGGGTGAAACGCTTTCTTTTACGCCTCACGCTAACGCGGAACTGCTTCAGCTGCCAGGAAACGAGGGCGAATATGCGGGAAATGCGTCGGAGCTCGAAATTCCTGCTCTCAACAATTTCCTAGATGTACCTGAGCGCGTCACTTCTATCGCTCTAGCGGTCGCGGCGTTTGTCAGGTGCGAGGCTTTGTGTGAGTCTTTGCTGAAGCGAGCTGCAGAGGGTTCGTCATCTTCTAGGATGTCTTTGCATCTCGAAGTTATCCAGCTTATTACAAGTGTCCTGGTGGAAGTGTTACCTGTGCCGGAGCCTGTGAGTTCAGACGGCACAGCGTCACCCACCTGCATGTGGCGTCAACCTGTCACGAAGGACATGCAGCTTCGGTGTCTGAATCACTTGCATTCCTTGCTGATGATTCTTGGATCAGTATGGCAATCGGTGGAGCAGCCGAGTCGCCAGTTTGACTCGGAGCGCGCGCTTGCGGCCTTGTGTGTGTTATCCATCTACGATGCTGTAGTTCGCACCCCGGCAGCAGACAAACCTCTCGAAATATCGCTGATGATGGAAGAAGAAGGTGGATATGTACTAGCGCACACGTTTTGCAAAGCTAATTTCTCGATCCAGAAATTGACCTCGGCGATGGAGTTTGCACGGCCAAACTTTTGTGTGGTCCGAGGCCAAGTGCTCGCTTATTTCCACATCCACGACGCAAAGGGCAAGCGACAACTTTTCGATTTCCACATGCCTGAGGACAAGATTGAAGTGAAGAAGTATTCAACGACGCTCTTGTTTTTCCGTCAACTTATGGAGCGGTATCACTACCCGTTAATCGATCCTAACAACCAAACTCCACCAACCGAAATGGAAGCGTTGATGGAGTGGTTCTGTAGCGATACCACGCCCATGGCAGATGATCACCCAGAAGTGGGGTTGACTCGCGACTTAGTCATGGTGGTGAAGTTTCTAGCTACGATGGAGACAAAGGAGGTCGAGCTGATGAGGCGTCGTACTGCGCACCAGCACTGGCAGATGTGGCAGCTTTCGTTTGATGACTCATCGGCAACTCATCGACGAAACTTTTTCGGTATGCGAGGACTGAATCGAATTCTTCATGCTACGCTAAAGTGGGAGGTAGTTAACTTCCGTGGAAGTGACCAAGATATCGCTGATGTTGAGGTGAAAGGGTTTATGGAGAGAAAGGTTTACTTTGGCGAGGGGCCGGTTATTACAAGTCCTGCGAATTTAAGTGCTCTTCTTGTTAAAAGCTCGAGCAATGCGTCCGCAGAAGGTCTTCCTACTGTCATCACGGAAGATGATATCATGCATCTGACTGATCTACCCACGTACACTGGGACGCTATCTGCGGAAGAATCGGAATGCCTCATGAGCTACTTGACGGTACCGTACACACGGATTCCACTCGTAGTGTCATTCTTTTCGTCGCGAGACCGCGTGACGTATCTGTTCAATCCGATGTTGCAACAGCTGTTTCGTGCCGTTTTGTTCGAAGGTGGAGACTGGGTTTCTGATGAAAAAGCTGAAGAGATTTCCCACATTCCGCTACGAAAATCAAATCTCGTAATGCATGAGGAAGCCATCCAACGGACGTTTGATGCTCGAGTTCACCACCAAAAGTGTGAAGACCATTTGGGCACGATGAATGGGCTACTGCTGAACGAACTTATTCACGCCCCAGAGGCGATTGTGGTCCCGTTGTTGAAGATGCTGGATGCTGTGAAGGAGCTGGGTGAGGCGTCAGTCCATTCGGCTGACGCTCGCTTTATTCTTTTTATGATTAAGTTGGGAGTGGATATTTTGCGCTACATGACATTCGCGCTCGACCGATGCATTGCTGGTGATGACCGGGCTCGTGTTGAAAAACTGGAGGAATACCGGTATCAATTGATGAAGTACGGGTTTGGTTTTGCACATGCAACGCTTAACAAGTGGAGGAAGGAAGCCGAAGACGCAAACAACCTCCAGACTGCGTGCGTTATTCACTCCTACCTGGTACTTCTTCATGTGAGCTTGCGGCCTTCGGAATACGACGCCCAGAAAATCTCCGAGATGATAGGTTCTATTGCGTATGTTCACAATTGGCATTGTTTCGGGATGAAGCTATCCACCGACAGTGATGATGAGAACGGAGGACTATCAGGAGAAGAGCGACTCCTTCGTTGGCTTCAAGCCCAAGGTATCGACACAGGAAATGTCAGCAAGAAATCCCTTGACAAATATTTGAAGGGGCGACCTCTGTACTTGAAGATTGGCATGCAGACAATTCAAGCGCCAAGTATTGTCGCGCTTCGGAACAGCGAAGGAAAAGAGCTGCAACTACCACCTGGTGATGTCCTTGAAGCAGAGATTTTTGAGATTATGCAGTTGCATCGTCGCTCCATCGTGGATTGGCTGGCAGGTTTGCCAAAAGCCAACCGAAACAAAGTTCTGGGTGGTATTGTCCGAATTGCTCTCCGCTCAGACGAACAAACCGACACGTGGGAATGGATCGAGGAATCTGGCGTCGGGGGTGCAGGAAAATATAGCTGTCGTCAACAAGAACTAAAACTTGATGCTCAGACCGGAGAAATTCTGTGGAGAAACGATGAGTTGAAACCTGTTCCGGACTCGATGACCCAATATGCCGACTTCATGGCCATTTTTGGAAACAAATCGCTTCATTGCGGTCTTGTCGCACGCCAAGAGCATCGCCTGTGGGTCAATATTGTTGGCACGGATTTTCAACTTGTCGAATGGGATGACCCAACAGACGAAGTAGACCAGGGTGTGGGTGCTCCTGTCGTGTATGAGCCTGGGGCTGCAGGTAACGCAGACGACCCAAGTGATAACTCTCAAGAGCTTAAAATGTACTGGGAGTGTCCAGCCTGCACATGCGCAAACTTCAACGGTGACAATCCTAACGCTGCATGCGATGTATGTGGCACTCCTCGGGTTGCACGTGCTCCACCACAGCCATCACGAGGAAAGCAAGAAGAAAAGCCCAAGCAACCTGGTGATGACGGATTTCGCTATCTTGGCAAGGTTTATTCGCGTCCGTTTGATATTTACTCGGAGGAGGAACACGCTCATACCGGCGAACAGTGGCTTGTGGATCTGGTGGGCAACGCGCTACGTCTCATGTACCCTCCAGTACCTGATGACAAGAAGTTGCCTTACACATTGTTTCTTCCCAGTGACCCGCTGCCAGACAGCGCTGCTCACGTACGGTTGATTGGACTTGATCGAGGCTCGGATGATAAAGACAAGGAGAAGATCGCGACTTTTAAGGAAATTGTGGCGTACCGAACCATGCAGGTGATGCACATCTACGCACTGGTATCACACGGACGCAGACTCTATCGCAAGCTTATCTTTACGTCAAATTCTCGCCTGAGTCTTCACAGCTTCGCTTTGAACATTTCTCCTGATCAAGGTCCAGTCGATCCAGCGCTGTTGCGTGCTAGCGGTGAGCCCACTGAGCGGCAAATGCTGGGAGGATCTCTCATTATATTACGCAAGAATCATCTACTCCATGGCACGGAGCAGTTCGTTCTTTCTCGCCTTTTGCAGGGTGTTGTTCCGAGCTGTTTGCTGGAGAGTTTCCGCTTTTGGATGGGTGAGGATGGACGACTTCGAGGCGAGCCTGTGGATTCAAAGTCACAGTGGTTCCGATATCGAGTGGAAGTTGAGATGAACAAGAATGGGCAGGCGTTTATCAGTCGGAAGTCTATCATGACTTCATTTTCTCGTATCTACCGTGACAGTCAGGAGAAAGAGCGATCTGCAGCTAGTAGCCAGATGCAACCTCCACCAGCGCCAATTCGAGAACCTGGGAGATCAACGACGGAAGCCTCTCACACTCCATCATTTCCATCGCCAGAGTCTATTGAGATTAGTGATGATGACGTGGTCCAACTTATGGCTATGGGTTTCTCGTACGCTGGGTGTGGTCTTGCCTTACGCGAGAATCATAATAATGTCGGCTTGGCAGCTCAATGGCTGCTCGATGAGAACAATCAGATGAAAATTCTTGCCGCTGAAGAAGCAGCTGCGTCTGGCGAGGTTGCTCTCACCCCGGAGGAGCAGCACGAGCAAAACATTGGACTGCTTATGAGCTTGGAGGGCTCACCATCACGAAGTGCAGTTGAGTATGCATTGGGTCTATTTGGCAACGAGCTGGAGCTAGCTACAGCGTGGTTATCGGATCCCGCTAATCGTGCGGAGATCCAACGAGCAGAAGGTGTTGAAAGTGTTGCTGTATCTGGATCAGGGGAATCGGTAGACGAGTTACCTACGCCAATGGAAATAGATGAGGAGTCGAAAGGTGGGGAGCACGATGATGATGCGCTGGAAGTTGTTGAAGAAACCGTTGGGGAGACGTTATATCTCCTGAGCGTGCTCGAGGCGTGCTCGGCACGTGAAAGTGATGAGGTTCTTACATTGTGCGAACTGCTTACTCGTGTGGAGGATCTGTCACACGTTCTAGTGTGGTGTACCAGCAAGGATGAGACGACCACGCCTTCTGGATTATCCTCAATCGCTTTCATCGAGCTACCAAGATTGAAGTTGAAGCTTCAACCGATGAGTGATCCAGAGACTGGACGCTTACGTCTAAACGTGATGGATCAGAACGGCTGGTTTGTGAGTGACCTAACTGTTGCGATGCCGGACGATACGTCTAAATATCTTCGAGGACTCGTCGAGATTGCTCCGGATTGCTTTGTCCTCGAGTCGGATACGACGGATCTGAAACTTGTCTGTCCTAATCACGATCTTTATCGTCCAGCAATACGCGGGGAACCATTTTCTTCGATTCTCGTTAGTGATCGCGGTTCGGTGGGCTGGCAACAAGCGATGGAAACGAGATTTTACACATATCCTGTTCATTCGAGCAACACCTTTCTGCTTTCTTCATCGCTGAGCTCAACGCTATACCTGATTCTTACTAGCTTGCTCACTCGCAATTATTCCGCAGCGATGGAGCTGATACTGGGGTGCAATGTGGACGTGAAATTTACCGACGAAGAAAAGCGAGTGTTCGATCAGCTGGCCAAGACACTTGACGATCGCCATCCGAATGCCTGTGCATGTCGTATTCGTCTGTCTCTAGGTATCGCCTACAGTGACAACAAGGCTCCGTGGAAATTGAGTGGGGAATTGCACGACTATCTCACCACTAGTGATCACGTCGATGCTTCATGCAAGCTCACTTTAGAGGAGGAGAAGGAAGCTCTAGCACATTGCCACCAGCGGTCCCCTCTTTTGTTGCTGCGCAAGGAGTTCTGTGACCACGTCCAACCGGATATCGCGACGAAAATTGACTTCAAGTTAACTCGATCACGCGTTGGTGGCCAGCCGTGGATGAAGCTTCGCTTGTATAGCAAAGGGTATCTTGCGGCTCATGGTAAAAAGCTTTCGACGGTGCGGTATAACCGACCGAAGCATGGAGTCGGGATTGATAACAAGTTTTTGATCGACGACGAGGAAGCAGGTAAATTGGTGTGGAACTGCGCTGTTGTTGGTGACGAGATCAGTGGAACAAACCGAGGACTGGGCTTCCTCTTCTTGTACGAGTGTCTGAATCAGCAGCTTGTTGTTCGTATGGGTGGCGATGATTGCACGCGCTCGTTTGGAGATTTGTTTACACGCTTTTTGCACTTAAAGCTGTCAAGATGGGGTCGTGAAACCGTGGATGACGGTGAAGAGGAATGCGCACCATCATTTGCAATGGCACAGCTGGCAATGGTGATCGCACATCCTGATGGTGGTTGGCCTTCATCTCCGTGCGACCAAGAAAGCGTGCACATGCTCTCTCGTGGTGCGAATCTGTACTCCAAGATGACAGTGGGGACGATGTTAAAGCACTTTTTCGATTTCGGCGAGATGGAATTCCAATCCAAGCTCGAGTCCGAAGAGCATCAGAGTCGTGTCATTGGCCCGATTAAAGCTCAGTTCAGTGAGTTACACCATTCTGCCGAGCATGTGTTTAAGATACCTGTTACTCCCACGGACGACTCGACGAATTTCGACGCGTCAAACGCATCTTGTGGTGAGCGTCACTTTGTTGGAGGCAAGGACTGCGTCATTAACCCCGAGTTTCCGTTGGAAGCAATTGATGTAAAACGATTCATCACCTTCTGCGATCCAGAGGCTGAAGTGCGGACAACGCTACCGTTTGATCTGTCAAGCCACCCAGTCGCTCAAACTGCGGCTGCAAAAGATTTGCTGAAGCGACTCGGCGATGACATTGCTATTAACGCAAACGCAGTAAATGGCAGTAAGGATGCGTTCATCACGGGTGTGACTCCCATGAATTTGTCGATGTCTGGTGAACACAAGTCAAACGGCTCGGCTCTTGAAAACCTTCAAACGCTAATTCGTCTCTGTGAAGAGATGAGGACGAGTGACCGCAAGATGGTAGAGGAAGGAATTGCGACGCTAGAACTGCAGTTGAACGAGATTCGTCGCGATATCCATGGAAATGCTGAACAGGTTGCCGCCGCGGATCGCTTTGTGATGCAGCGTCACGTTGGTTTATATCCTCGTGTGACCTTCGACTTCCTCACGTCTCTTTTGGCGTCCGACTCGTTTGAAGTAGATCTCAAGGCCCGAAATCCGTTTGTGGTGGACGTGACTGCGGATCTGGTTGAGAAAATTTTGCTGGTTCTCCTCCTCTGCAGCCGCATTGTGCACATCAACCGAACAGTGCAAGCTGCTCGTGCTCTTGTCAAACACCTCAACGGTCTTGTTGCCCCTCGAGGTGTCGAGGACTGGTCGAGTAAGCTAAAGATGACTCGGCAAGCATCTCGAGATTTGGCTGATGTGCTGCTATCGAAGCGATATTACCTTCATGGATCTACTCAAGGAGCGACCTCAGGGTGGCGGTTTGATCCACGCTTCTTGGTGTTCGAATACGTCTTCGACATCTTATTGCGCGGACGACAAGTTCAAATGATTGACAGCTTTATGACAAGTCTGGCGAAGGGTGACTCCCGCGTGCAACAAATGATCATGGGTGCGGGTAAAACGACAGTGGTTGGCCCTCTGCTAACCTACATTCTCGCTGACAAAGAGCATCTGGTGATGCATGTCATGCCAACGGCACTTCTAGAACAGTCTCGCCAGGTTTTGCGAAGTCGCTTTAGCAATCGCGTCCTGCGCAAACGTATCTTCACGTTCGAGTTCGATCGCGCCATTAGTGATGACCCCGCTGCTGCTTTGCAGATGTTCACGAAGCTGGACCGCGCTCGTCGTCATGGTGACGTGGTATGTGCCTCTCCAGAGTCGATCAAATCGATGATGCTCAAGCTCGTGGAGCTACTGCACTCGCTAGATGAATCATCCGACATCATTGAGCTGCCTCTCACTTCAGCATCGCAGAACATTAGACGCCTTAGGCGTGTGCTCGAAGATCGTTCCGAGATGGCTGATGAACTCCACAAGACTCTCAGGTTATGGCAAAATGGTATCTTGATTATGGACGAGGTGGATGTGTTGTTGCATCCGCTACGGTCGGAGCTCAACTTCCCCATTGGCAACAAGTTCCCCATTGATCTTGCTGCCAACAGGTGGGAGCTTCCCATTTACCTGATCGATGCTGTTCTTGCATCGCCAAATGACTCGAAAGACCCTTCTGGATTAATCCCGCGATTGCATGCCGTGCTGGACGAAGGATACGCTGCACATACCTTGCAGCGTTTCCCGCACCTTGTGCTTTTGGACATGGAGTTTTACGAGGCGAGAATGTTACCACTACTCTCGGAAATTGCTATTGAATGGTTGTTGAAGCTCTTCCGTATGGGCAAAATGGAGGTGTCAGTCGATCGAATTAAGTATTATCTGGAGTGCCCTCGTCCAGAACTTCATACCGATGCTTCTCTTCGAACTGATATCGAGAACGGCCTCTCCGAGTCTTCGATTAAGCTGCTTAATCTTGCGCGCGATTGGTTGCGTACGATCCTGCCTCATGTTCTTTCCAAGATCAACCGAGTGTCCTATGGTCTTCTGAGAGGAGAACATCAAGCGGCAGCGGCTTCAGGACACAGTGGTGGCAACGCACATTCACGGTTGATGCTGGCAGTTCCATTCATCGGAAAAGATGTGCCGAGTCGCTCATCCGAGTTTGCGCATCCCGACGTGTTGATAGGACTGACCATTCTTGCCTATCGCTACGAAGGGATCCGCGTATCAGATCTTGTTCGCATCGTGTCGCAACTAAAGCAAGACTTTAGTCGCCAGCTCGGGCCACGTGACCAACGTCCAGCCTGTGCCATGTTCCGCGAGTGGGTCCGAATTGGTCTAGCTGCGCTCTCGTCGGAAAAGCAAGACGCCCGTCTTGGTGGTGTACTTCCACTGCCTCTTTTCCAGCTTCGTGACTCAGCGCAAGTGGCACGGCTGCACTTCCTCGTAGCTAAGCTTGCAGGCGTGGTGTATTACTATGTGCGACAACACGTTTTCCCGTCGTGTATGAATTTCCAGAAGCTGAAGATCTCAGCTTGTGGCCATGAACTCGGCAGTAATTCGCTCTTCGCGAAACGAATTGGCTTTTCGGGAACGCCATCGAACCTGCTACCGATGGATCTAGGCGAATGCTACTACGAGCCTCGCAGTGATGGCAGTATTTTCGAAGCTCTCACAAACAATCGTATTGTGTCTATCGAGCGTAAGGTGGAGTGGACGGCTCGAAGTTTGCTGCTGGATATCGCCCACGCACAACCGCCAGTGCATGCACTGATTGATACGGGTGCACTGATCACAGGTTTCGACAACCAGGAAGTTGCTGCGTTCTTGTTGGGCGAGCTGCCTGCTGAAATGGAAGGAGTCGTGTATTTGGACGAGAATGACCGACAGATGATCTTATTGCGTGATCATAACGCTCCCATGCCACTAGTGCAGTGCGGATTAAGCCCAAGCAAGAGATTCACGTTCTATGATCAAGTGCATACGACCGGAATGGATATTAAACAGTGCGTGAATGCACGTGCTGTCGTCACGTTAGGCAAGGATATGACGTTCCGCGACTACGCCCAGGGTGCTTATCGTATGCGTGGCATTGCTACTGGGCAGTCGATATGTCTGTTCCTGATTCCTGAAGTTGAGAATCGTATTCGTCATGAATTGAAACTTGCTCAAGTTGAATTGAGCTCGCAGGGATCAGCACAACAACGTCTGGACGAGTTTCTCCTGCTCGTGCCAGCTTGGCTTCTCGTCAACTCAATGCGTATGGAATCCATGCAACTTGTTCAGCTGTCGCTCCAGGAACTGCATAATACGTGGCGTAGACGTGCTCTGTGTTCTTTGCTGAATGAAATTGCTTCGGCCACGTCCAAGAATGCTTCTCTATCATCTCGGCTACGGCGGTTTATTGGTCGCAAGGATGACAGTGACAAGGCCTGGCTTCGCAAGTGCATCGCGATATTCCGCGTAGAGATCTCCTATACTGTGGAGGCCGCTGTACCGACAAAGAAACAGCTGTCGGATGTTATTGAAAACCTCATTCGGAATCATGAAGATTTCTTGAAGACAGACGAGGAGACAAGCCGTGTAGGTGCCGTACAACAACGACTAGCCCATTCATCAGGAAACCATCAGCAAGTACTTGCGGAGGATGGATCGCAGCAAGGAGATCTACGTCTCACCGCTGAGGTTGTGCACGAAAATGAGGCTGAAGCAGAGGAAGAAGCCGAGGAGGAAGCCGAGCAGGAAGAGCAGAAGATGAGTGCGTTCACGCGTGATGACGAACACCCGATTCCATGGAGCGCCTCAGTTCTTGCTCAGCCACCTACGGGAAGTGCTGCAGGATCGACTGAAGATGAAGAGATGAAGACAGCAGCTCAGCAACAGCACGATGAAGAGGCAAGTGTGTTCTACCCGTTTGCACAGTTCCAAGCCCACTCGGAGTGTCCGAGGATTGCGTTCCCTCAGGAGTTGCTGATGTCTGGGAACTTTTTCCGACGTCGATGGGTTGGTCTTGGCGAACGTCGCGTTAAGAACGTCGGACTTATTCTCGAGTGGTCCCCGCTACTCCACCAGGAAGCGATGAAGACTGTCGTGCAGCAGCTCTTTATGGCGATTATGGCAGACGGATCTAGCGGTAACGCAAACGAAATTGCAGTGAAGGCTCTTCAACAGGCTGCTGAAATGGCTACGACGAGTCCGGACGCGGTTTCCGATGCAGTGAAGGATGCCGTGGTAAGCACGATGAGTAAGTTGCCAGTGTATTTGGCGACGTTGTCGCTAGCTGAAGGCGAGACGATTCGTCGTATGATCCACACGAAGCACCCGGTGTTCCAAGTAAGTCAGGTGCAGCTCCGTACAAGCGAGGGTGAGCTTGTCGAGAGCTCTTCGTTCTTCTCATCTTGGACTACAAAGACTACCTCAACAGCTCTTACCGAGATGACGCCTCGTCAGAAAACGATTACTGTGGGTGTCCAGTGCTTGCGCTTTTTCAACAATGAGATGTATTACTTCCCGAACGAACTCGAGATGCTGTTGGAAGGACTGGCTACTGTGCCCATTTCGCTACGTCACGAGTTCTTCGAGTGTCTGCTTCGTCTACGACGTCGTGAGCGTCACTTGTGGGGGGACACACCGTTGGCTAAAGTGTTCACTGCTCAGAGCGAGTGGCATTTACTCACCGCACGTGCTCGTTTGCAACAGTTCCAACAGAGTCTTTTGAGAAAGCAGCGACAGTTCCAGAAGAAGAAAGAGAAAGGTAAAGACCCCAAGCCTACAATGGCCGCTCTTCACTTAGCGGTGGCACTGCGACGGTTCGATGAAGACGAGGACAGTCGGCTAAGTGCTGAAGAGGTCCACAAGTGCTTCGAGAGCTTCCAGCTGGGATTTTCGTCCAAGGAGCTGAACGAGATCATTGGACTAATCGCAGACGCCCGCTTTTCAGACGGTGACAAGGGACATGAACAGGGCATTCCGATGGAGACGGTCTGCGCGGCTTTTGGTATCTCACGCGATGATATGAAAAACGCGCTTCTTCGCGATGACCAAGAGAGCGCTCGTGCTGCAGCGGGTCTTGATGCTGAGGCTTCGTGGGCTTGTCCTGTGTGCACGTACGCGAACGACGGTGCTACGGACGTGTGCGGTGCCTGTAACGAGCCCAACCCGAAGCACCAGGACGAGGACGCACAGCACCAGCAGCAGCAACAGGGATGGCGCTGTAGCAACTGCACTTTCATCAACCAGCCGGACGACGTGTGCTGTGCTATCTGTGAGCTCGACATGGACGGACAGCGTGGCGTTCCTCGCGGCAAGTGGGTCTGTGCGGGCGAGCAGGGTGGCTGCACATTCTTCAACCCCATGACCAATTTCTACTGCGAGGTGTGCAATCGCGCACGTCCCGACCTGGCGTCCACTCACTTCTGAGCTCTTTTAACGTCATTTTGCATTTTGCAATTATAGGACACGTTGAATGCTACGTATCTTTTTGAAACATCTGTCTGCTCTTCAACTGCCTTCTATCTGTTGATTGGACAAAAGTACATCTTTTAAGTTTTGGCCAATCGATCGCATATGGCTTTCGACCAATCGTCATCCTTCTCGCTTCAAGTGTCCAGTTCATAGTGGAGCCAAGTCAAGCGCTCCACTTGCGAAAAAGACGCGAAGCAGCGAAGAAGGCGATGGACCCGCACTCTTTGGGGATGCAGGGTGGCGGCATGTCGATGCCCATGTCCATGGGTATGGGCGCTGCCAACACTCAGTCCATGGGCATGGGTATGAACCCCCAAGCAATGTACAGCCAGCCGCAGATGATGATGAACAACATGCCCATGGGCTCCATGGGCATGACCCAGATGAACCCCAACGTTATGAACCAGCCCCAAGTGAGCGACTGGCGGATCCAGCTGACGAGGGAACACCGCGCCAACCTTATCGCTAAGATCTATAACGAGATGGTACGGGTATCAGCTGACCCTGTGCCAGGCATTAAGCTCTGGATGAACGTGTCGTGGTATGAATTGTCGCTGTACAAGGAGTCGCCCACACAGGAGGTCTACATTAATAAGATATTCACGCGGCTCAAGTCACTGAGAGCGCAACAGTCGGATATAAACGCAGCCATGGCAGCGCAGGGACTGCCCAATCAGGGCATGCTCTCCAGACTCGACTTTTCGTACTATAACACACTTAATTTGAACCAGAGAGGCGCCACTGGGGGACAAGTTAGCAGCTATCCGGGACACAGTCAGGTGAGTGCACCTGGCTCCCACCCGGGAGCTCAACAGCAACAGCAACAACAGCAACAGCAACCGCAACAACCGCAGCAGAAACCGGTATCTGCAAGTACCACGAACACTCCAGTGAAGTCAGAGACGAGCACGTTGGGGAACTCTGTGGCCGAGTATTGGCAGCAACATGCAGCGCTGCGAGCAAAACATCAGGGAGATGTCGAGAAGGTGCACAATGCCTTCAAGAAGTATGTGGATCACATGAAGGGACATGATGAGACGGAGCAGAAGAAGAAGCTGCGATATCTTCTCAGCTATGTAGAGCTCTGCGCGAACATCTTGAACGAAGACAAGGCCACGCACCCACCGCGGAAGATCGAGGAGCTGGACAAGGTCTTTAAGTACATCGTCAAGATCGTCAACCCGTACCTGAAGAAGCTGCGTACGGAGACTGATAAGCGCAGCTACCCAAGTAGCGACGTCGGCAATGGCCAGCAAGCTGCAACAACAGGCCCTGGTGTACCCACGTCCTCGGGAGTTTTAACAAGCTCGGGCTCCAACACGATGCCCCCGGGTAGTTTCAGTAGTGCAATGGCACAGGCTCCGTCTGCTGGGCAGCCACAGCAGCAGAACGCGGCCAACACGTCGACGCAGATGCCTCAGCAAAAGCAGCAGCAGTATATGATGCAGCAGCGTGCTCAGCAAATGCAACAGCAACAACAAATGCAGGCTCAAGCTCGCCAACAGCAGATGATGCAGCAACAGCAAATGATGCGACAGCAGCAAATGCAACAAAAAGGTCCCCAGCAACAGTTCTCCGCTCAGCAGGCGAATCAAATGAAGCACCAGCAACAGAATAGTCAGAATGCTGCCAATCAGCAGAGTGGCCAGCAGACGCAGCAGCAAATGGGACAGCAGGCCCCTGCTAGGCCACAGCAGCCAAATCCGGTACAACATAAGCCTCCTCAGCCTCCTCAAGCTCAACCTCAGCAGAGCCACACACAGAACCAAAGCCAGCAACCCACAACGTCGCGAGGAGAGAGTCCATCGATCAGTTCTGGGCTCACTCTGGGCCTGGACGACTCGCTGTACGGTAGTATGAGCAACGACTTGTTGCAGATGCCGACGCCTTCCGGAACCTCCTCGGGCGGCCTCATGGACTTCTCCAACGCATTATCGCCCACGAACTTCGGCGGCATGGACTTGCTCGACTGGGACGACCAGGGAAGCTCGGGTCAGGGCGGCATTGGCGCGTCCACAGGCGACAGCTCGGACCTCATGACGTTCGTGGAGACACTGTAGATGGTAGAATCGCTCCAAAGAGGACCAGGCAGTAGTAGGTAATTGTAATTTTTCAATTTTCAACGTGGGGACTTCCTACTATCGGAGACGGAAGCATTAGCTTCTTCTTGGCCGAGTTGAACTGAGTCTGGTCGATCGACGACACTGAATGGCCGCCAACTGAGCCAACTGTTCACTAAACATCCAAAGTGCAAATCCTTAGTCAAAATTGCGATCGTCCAGCGCTGCGGGTCATGTCGTTGCCGCCGCGCGTGCCATCCACGGCCTCCACTTTACACGTGACAGCGTCTGACATCAGTCTGTTCAGTCGCTCGGACGACGAGGTCGCCAGCGCGGGGGAAGACGACGGGATGGCGGTCGTGGACGAGCAATTGGCGGTGCGGACACTGGTGAGCGAGCAGCAGCAAGGAGATGAGGGTGAAACACTGGGCCAGGAGCTGCTGGAGGCGCTGCGCTTAGGCACCAGCAACTTCCTTCTGGCCTATAACACACGTGCAGGCATCGCGGCCTTGTTGCGTCTGCTGAAGCTGCTGCAACGACGCGACTGGAAGGCAGCGGTGGATCTACGGCAGTTGCTTGACGAAAAGCACCTCAACTTCCGCGTGGACGCCGTGCGACTTGGTCTCTTCTTGGGCTGGTTCACAGGCGGCTACAGAGGCCTCAGGGCTCTACTGCCCGTGGTTCTGCGACGAATTCTGCCCAAAAAGCAGCTTCAGGACAAGCAAAAGCTTAAGGAGATCTCAGCCCTTGGGTCTGGAGCCATTGCAGCGCTAGCTCTGGGTTTTGTGGATGCAAAGCGACGTCGCTCTCTAGGTCTGTATGCGCTTACGAGAGCGCTGCAATGTGGCTACAACACGGCAAAGAGGCAAGAGCGCTGGCACTTCTGGGGCAGTGACTGGCAGTACGGCGACGCGCTGCTGTTTGCTCTCTCAAGTGCACAGGTCATGTACGCCTACGTCATGAGACCAGCGACGCTGCCCTCCGAGTACTTCAGATTTATCCAGCGGACTGGTCCAGTGGAGCTGGAGACACTTGAACTGGTGCAACAAGTGAACCGAAGCCTTCCAGTTAGCGCTGTTACACTCCAGAAATTGATCAACCGGAAGCCAGGGATTCCGAAGGACTTCCCGTTGCCTACAGATATCGTGCCGTGCAGACTTCTGCATGCAAACGCTGACTCGTGTGCGGTGGGAGCGTTTCTGAGCTTCAAACGCGCCTTCCAAAAGACCTTCCCGCTGTATCTATCCCTCTTCATTGTGCCAGGTGTGGTCATCCACTTCAAGCGCTTCTTGCGTGCACCGTTCCGCACTCTAGCGCGCTCGACGTTGAACGCCACACGGTCCAACTGCTTCCTAGCGTCCTTCGTGACGCTCTATTTGTCTCTCGTGTGCATGCACCGTCGCGTTGTCAGTAAGGACCACCGCTTCATCTATTATTTAGCGGGACTCGGAGCCTCGCCGACTATTCTCCTCGAACCAAAAAGCCGACGCTCCGGTATGTTGAAATGCTATTTCTCAGGAGAATGAGGACTGACACGCTTGCTGTAAACAGAATTGGCGCTCTACGTGCTGCCACGCGCTCTGGACAGCTTAGCGATGATCCTGCATGACCGTGGAGTCTGTTCGGGCTTCAAATACGGCGAGGTTGCCCTTTTCTCGGCTTCAATGTCCATAATGATGTATTGTTATGAGGTACGACTACAGCAGAAGTGGAGACTGTATGCGAGGTAACCAGCTAACTTGCTCTTGAACAATTAACAGCACGAGAAGGAGTCCATGAGTCCGTTCCTGTACAGCACCATGAAGCGCTTCATGCAGACGTCAACTGACAAAAAACAACAGTACGCGGCCTCTCTCGAGCAGAAAGAGAGACGCCTCTCACAGTCGATTCCAATGGCTCCTGCTTCTACATCCAAGTGAAGCGATGCTGGGTCAGTGGTGTGTATTTCTTTTGTTGTGGATCTTGAACACAAGTGACACGCTCTATGGTGCTGAAGTACTTTAGATCGGAAGAGAACAGTCGATAGACGCTTCTCTTTCTTGTTTTTTTATCGAGCTTCTTCTCGCTTTAGCTCGAGTACTATCGGCCACTACAACTGCTGCATTGTCGTGATACACATCTCTTAAACCTGGGCGAACCGAACGCTGCGTACGCTCGGTAGGTCCTTCAAAGCGTTCAACGTCTCGTCAGAGGGCACTGAGTCTAACGCGAGAATACCAAGAGGATGTTCAACGTTGTTCTGACGAGCGAGACCGAAGTTGGCGATGTTGATCTTCGCGTCGGACAGTTCACTCAGAATTCCGGCAATAGCACCAGGGACGTCTTCGTTGTTGAACACCAGAATGTTGCCCTTCGGACGGAATGCTGGGAAGTCTGAGTACTCGTTCACACGCACGACACGCGGGTCCTCACCGAAGACGCTACCCTTGACGAGAAGACGGTCCTTGTTCTTGGTCTCAACTACAACAGCCAGACAGTTCTTCAAGTGACGACGAACAGCTGCCGGGTCGGTCTTTAAGTCGCCTTGACGTACGTCAATACCCTTCGCCATAGCAAGCAGCGATGAGTTCAGAAGACTGATCTCGAGTTGTTCCTCGTCCTCAGCAGGTCCCTTGTACTCCCGCATACTCTCAAGCATTCCCTTAAGCAGCGCATTCTGCAATACCTGACGAGCTTGTGGCGTGGTGATGTCAATCTGCAGCCCACCAGTAGCAGCTAGGAACACATTTGTGATCCGGTCCTTCGGGTCGGCCGACAGTGTGAGTTGGTGCACGAAGCGACCGAGAGACTCGCTTAGCTCCAGGAATGGCTTCATCTCCGGCAAGAGCGTCAATGGCATGAACACACCGTTAGCTACACCACGGTAGTAGCGCTGTGCCAGTGCAGCACCCACGTTTTCCGCCAAAAGACGGTACTTACGGCGCTGGAGCACGTCGTCCGACGCAGTACCATCAGCATGGGCACGTGTGATGACATTCTCGTGGTTCATCAGCTCTTGCCACGTAGGCGACATGTCCAGTCCGTCTGCTGATTGGAGTAGATCCAGCGCCACGCCGCTGATCTTGCCCGACTCCAGACCACGCAGCAACGTGTTCTCGTCCAGCAGACCGTGGCTGCCCTTGTACTCCGCGACTGACACGATCTTGACGCCAGGCTTGCACTTCTCCAAGGCCTCGTCTCCAAACATACCGCGTGTACGGGCTGTCAGCGGAGCGTGGAAAGTGATGAAGTCACAAGCTGCGTACAGCTCGTCCATGGACACGCACTTAACTCCCATGAGCTCGGCTGCTTCCTGGTTCAAGTTAGGGTCAAAGCCAAAGACTTGTAGTCCAAGCGCATGCGCCATATCTACTACACGTCGTCCAGCTTGTCCAATGCCCACGACGCCGAGGCTCTTCCCGGCCAGCTCGGTACCAGCGAATTCCTGGCGGTCGAACGCCTCGCCCGAGCGCATACAAGCCATACTGCGAGGCAGATGCCGTGCTAATTGGATGAGCAGACTGAGACCGATCTCTGCCTCTACGGACGAGCGGTCGCCCACCTGCTTGGACTCGAGTTGGAGTAGCATCACGCCCTGATTAGTGGCCTCCATGAGGTCGATGTCCTCGCTGGGGATGGTGGCAGCGGGCACAGCCACTAACTGCAGTTTGTGCTTGGCTCCAATGCGTAAGATATCACGCGGCAGTTTAGTACCGGGAGCTGCCAGCAGTGCGTCGTAGTCCTTCACCACTGAAGTCAGATACTCATCCGAGGCGGCGCGCACTTGGTCCACGACGTGACCGCGCTGTACGAGCTCCTGGACGCACGAGGTCTCAGCAACGTGTTCTGGAACGTCCACACACAGAATACGACGGCTGCTGTCGGTCGCTAGCAGGCGAGAAAACGAAGGGCGCAGCGCCGCGGGTCGCCTCGTGAGGAGGAAGCGCTGCCACATTGCTAATCTCTTGCGGCTCAAAGTATGCTCTTAAATTTTATCCAATGATCTTTGAGAAATCAAATTGACACAACGAGCACATGAAATAAGCGAAGAATGAGCCGAGTCCGGTACTGGCGAGAGGACTGGCAGCGCATGCCGCCGTATTTAAAGGCGGTGGTGGTCGGCTCCGCAACTATTGGTGGACGTACGTGTTGAGAGCCGATTCACTTGTCGCTGGTAGCCTTTTAAAGCGTCATAGCTGGTGCGTAGTGTACGTCGTGAATCATGTCGAGACAATGCCGCTCACCAACCGCCGCCGCATCATGTTCCTGTCCCCGGAGCACGAGGAACGACTGGGTGAGCAGGCCTATCGAGAGATTCTAAGCAGTTCCCAGCTTCTTTCACCGTCACATCCGGTATATTCACGCAGCATTAAATGTCCGATACTTTAAGAATACCATACTCACTTGTACATGAAGATGTCGCGGGCCGTGACGCGAGTTGGGCGCAAGATCGCGCAAGAAACAAATGCGCCGTTCATGAAGTGGACGTTCCATGTGATCGAGGCGAAAGAGCCCAACGCCTTCTGCTTGCCTGGAGGCAAAGTGTTTGTACACTCGGGATTGTTCAAGGTGCTGCGAAACGAGGACGCGTTGGCTGCAGTCATGTTCCACGAAGCTGCACATGGCTTGGCTCGTGAGTTTCTTTTGTAATTCTTGTTGATAATATTGACAGCTAACTGTTGTGGTTGAGTTAGGACATGGCGCTGAAAAAATCTCGTTTAGCTTGCTAGTGTATGGACTTCTGGCGCTCATATTGCCAGACTATGGACAGATCAGCGATCTGGTAGCCACTACATTGATTGGAAGGTATGGAATATTTAAAGTACTGATAGATGTTGCTGCTTAGATGGTGAAACTCGCAGTGGATCTACCGTTCTCTCGCAAGCTGGAACTGGAGGCGGACTCGATTGGTCTGAGGCTTATGGCACAAGCATGTTACGACCCTCGTGCCAGTATTCAGATGAACACATCGTTGGGTCAGCTAGACAAGGGATCTCAGCTCAAGTACTTTTCGACCCACCCACCCAGTGCTGAGCGGGTGCAGGCGCTACGGTCCGTGCAATTGCAACTTGTCAGAGGACAAATACTTCGATGTCGGTCTCACTCTTTTTCTGTATGTGCAGTGAGCAACTGAACATCGCACTCGAGATCTACGAGGCCTCCGAGTGTGGGTCACGGAAGCAGGCATTCGCGAAAGCAATGAAACCTGCCTTTTCACCTCAAGGCAATGCATCATTTGACTGGTAGATGCACGGAAGGGTATGAAAAGCAATGGACGAAATGTCGATAGTAACACTTGAGACACCCATGTTTGTTTACTGTACATGTACTGTAGTGCTAACTATTTTTTATGAAAGCTAGTATTCTTGGTTCACCACTTTGGTAGCAAACGGGTAGCGATTATCTGCGAAGACAAACCGCATCTTCACTGTGCTGACCTTGCTATAAACCTTTAGTGCTTGCTAAATTCTTTGAATTTGGCTACTGATACTTTCCAGATAATGCCGATGCCACTCGCTACTTTTTATTGGAGAATTGGTTTCGCTTGTACACACGATGATCTTACTGAAGTCGGCGTACTGTACACAACCTGGACCGGAACTCTGCTTCTTCATCAACCGCGTCTCCAAGGCCGGGTCGAAGGCTGAAGAACGGCAGTTTTGAAATAGCGTCGACACGAGCCAACCAAAAGAGGGCCCTTGCAAAAAATAAATGAGTGTGCCCAAAAATAGTACTATCCGTCGCCGACGCTTAGAAATTGAAAGCCTGTTCCGACGAAAAGTGGCTTCATTATACAAATAGCCATCAGAGAAACTCGAACTACTGAGGCAGCATGCGTCCAAGCTTTCCTTCATCTGGCTACGCCATTGTGTCTCTTCAGTTGGAGACTACAACGATAGACGCCTTACTAGCTGAAGCTAGAACACGTATATACACCCCTGTTTTTCGAGAAGTTGGCGGCGCTAGTGATGACCCATTTCGGAGTCAGTCGCGCGTGGTGTGTATGATCTCTACACTGCGTGTTGCTGCCAAATCTATTCAAGAGGACGCATTGATCCGTGATGAGAGGTACGTACCTTGCGTCTTTTCCTACATGCACTCTCGTCCTGGCGGAGCTACTCAAGAGACTACACGGCAGATGTAACGGGGTACGTAGCCCTAAGTGTACCCTGGATACATGAAGTGTGACACTTCACACTTCAGGAGTATGACACGTCATACTCCGAGAAATTTGGTACAAGGTACCAAGGTCGTTCAAAGCCAACCATTGGTTAAATGACATTGCATTTCTATCGGTAACTAACAGTTTGTATTAAACCCAAACTTAATCTACCTATAAATATACTCAGTTTACAATCTATCTATTTGGGTCACTTCGCTCTCTTTAATAAAAGAGGGGACCTGTGAACTGCCGTTCACTGAGAGTTTGTATACTCTCGGAAGATAACCTCCTCTTGCGCAAGGTGCTGTGTGACCCTGTCACACTTGGTAGCACTAGTAGTCAATCCACGCCATCGCGGGTAGACTACCTGAACCTCCGAAGGTCGTTGCCCTGGATAGGAACGACTTCTCCCATTTGAACGACTCTCAGTTCGAGTCGGTTCGGAAAATGGCAGGCATCTTCGGGATGGAGGCCCTGCAGAGCCTGGTGGTGTCAACACCGGCTGAGCAGCTCGAGCGCGTCAATGCATTCGACGCGTACGAGCAGGGCCTCATCGCGCATGTGCGGGAGAACCTGCAGGCTCCGGCGGCGGAAGCAAATCCGCCTCACCCGAAGCCAATACGGCTGAAGGTAAAGCCGTACGAAGGGAAGGAAGGCGAGAACCATCACTTCTGGGTCCGAGAAGTAGAGCTCGCGATGGACGCGGCTCTGATCTCGACCGAGCAACTGCGTGTTGCGTTTGCACTCTCCAACCTTAGCAGTCGTGCTAAGAGTTGGGTGTACACTCGGGAAGCAATATCCCCTGGATGTTTCATATCCTGGGCTCAGCTGTGCGAACAGCTCCGAGCCGCGTTCCTCCCGGCGAACTACGAGTACCGCCAGCGTTCGCGCTTCCTCGCGTGTAAACAAGGAAGGCGCGAACTGCACGAGTATGTGCAAGAGATACGGGAGCTCACGGCGTCCCTAGTGGGAAACCCACTCAATGAACCCATCAAGATGACTGTGTTCATGGACGGCCTTCGAGTGGGCTCGCACGCACTCAGCTGTTCCGGGTGCAGGCAAGCACCCTTGAAGAGGCGATTCAAGTGGCTCTTCAAGAAGAGTACAGTCATCGCCAGGCGCGTACGCCGGCCTCAGCGTGGCCTGGGAGTTCCTTGTCGGCTCCCGGTCGAACAAGCCCCAACGGACCAGTTCCCATTGAACTCGGGTCCGCCGAACAGCGTGACATCCGCTGCTTCGGCTGTGGGAAGATGGGCCACTTCAAGCGCGACTGTCCCGCGGAAAGACTCCGCAGACGGTCCTTCCCCAAGCCCGTCCTCAAGGGTCGCTGGCAGAAGCGAGGATCCCGGGGACAGGTGAACGCAGGGAACCAGTAAGAGCGCCCCGCCCCTACTGGGGAAGAACTAAGTTTTCGTGATGGGTGCGCGGGTGGCGCGTACCACGGGGACTTAGCCCCTGAGAGTCTTCGCACTCTCGAATCGGCAAAGAGCAGCGGCGGGTTGCTCGTAGTACACGGATGTGTACGGGGATACGATCATCCCTTTAGAATCTTGATTGACTCTGGGGCGTCGAAGAATTTCGCACGCCGCCAGACGGTTGCTCGTAACAGCAACAAGTTGTCCGAAGCTTTGAGAGAAAGCAAGGGCAACGGGACGGTGTCAGTGCGACTGGCCGACGGGAAGGTCGTCACTGTCCCCAACGTCCAAGTGGATCTGGCTGTCAAGTTTGAAGACTTTGACAGCCTCGAATAGTTCACTGTTCTCGATATGGATCCATATGATATGATCCTGGGCATGCCCTGGCTTGAGAAGCACGAGCCCTGGATCGACTGGCGAGGCAAGGCAATCGGTGCCAGCCGACCTGCGCAGTCCGACAGAGCATTGGTGAGTCATGTTCCCACCTCTGTCAGGACCCGGGGCGCCCGCAAGGGCTGCCAGGGTACCAAAGCATCCGGCAGATGCTTGGGAGTCGTCGACGTATATGACGACTCCGAGGATGTTTTGATGGCGGCCGCGCCCAGAAGAGGCGCTCGTCAAGTGGGTAACTTAGGTCCACAGGCGGGTAGCTTAGTTCCGCAGACAGCTGCAGCTGTCATGAACACTGAGAACAGCGTGTCCAGAGTGGGTAACAGAGTTCCACTCACGAACGCCCAGACCTTAACTGAAGAGGAAGGCGTTGAACACGCTTCCTGTGTGGGTACAACAGTATCACACGAGGCCACGAGTGCCTCGGATGTCGTAGCGACGACATCCCTAGACGTGGGCAGCAAAGCTCCCCGTCACAGACGCCGTCGGCGAAGACACCGCCGCCGCCTCAAGTCGGATCCGAACTTCGTTCCGATCGACGTCGCTTCAAGCGACTCGGAGTCCAGGGCCCGGGCTCCTCCGACAAGGCCGGTGGAAGAGTGCTATCACATCTTCGATGGCGAGACAGGTTTACCCGTCAAGGCATCTGGTGTCCACTTGGAACCGTTGCCAGAGATTGCGGAGATACTGAAC